>NC_142681.1:20427991-20712991 GCF_964200805.1 Pocillopora damicornis | reverse complement strand
ATTAACAAAATCAGATGACCATGAATGTCCCTTTAACTGTCCTATTACACCGTCCATTTACAAGCATGACATGACTACACTGTCCTATTAGTGCTCAAATCAGGCTGGTAACAACCAATCATGTTCAAGAATCTTGTTATAGTTTTGATTAACATGTTAATATCCCTGAACCCTGTTTGATGAATGGTACTAATAACATGTAACTTGCCTCAAAAATAATTCTTTGCATTTTCAGCATTAATTGGTTATTTATCATGTGCTTTGATTTCAGCCCCATCAAATGTTTTTGTTTGACAAAGAAGTGGCTGAGAAGTATGGAAGAGTAGCAGGGTTAGTCAAATTTTACAGGGTTTGGGGACAATGATGTCATGGATCTAGGGTTGGGCCCAAATATTCTAGGGGCACCTTTTTCCTATGCTACCTGCATAAAAAATCCTAAACTTTCCTGAGTAAAAATACCAGGACCTGTTTTAACAGGCTGAAAATGAATAAGAATTTTCTTTGTTTGTAAACATAGCAAGTAGCTGATATAATCCTTGTGTTAGACATATTGATATGTTGTAAATTATATTTGACCAAGTTAACAGTGCATTTGATCATACATTCATGTGATTTGCACTTTATGAATTCAAATTGTTATTATTATTTCTTAAACTAATTTGGAGGAAATGTTGTCATAGCACTGTCTGTTATATTTTAAATTAATAGATTTTGTCAAAGGCTAAGGAAAACGATATGGTTGGCTTTATCATTAGAATTAAGATGAAGTTTTCACAGAAAAAAGTTGGGGATAACATAAGGCAGTCAACCATTAAGTTACAAGTCTGGCCATTCAAGGACAAATGCAGTCAAGCATTAAAATATTTCTTGTCTATAATTGTAGGGTTTATCTTGGTCGTAAACCAACTTATGTGATCTCGGATGTTGATCTAATCAAGCAGATCACTGTGAAAGAATTTAGTAAATTCCCAAACAGACCACTTTCTGTAAGTACATGATAAACACATTTATGGTCATAGTGAAGATAGTGTAATACATCAAGTGTCTATTTTGGTCTGCTCTTTATCTTCACTGAACATTCTATCAGTCAATAATGTTTTTCTTAGTTGTGATTGATGTGATGTTCTGTGTTGAAATGTGTTTACAGAGTATTGGAAGTCAGTCTATATTTGATAACAAGAGCTTGTTAACACTTGAAGATGAAGAATGGAGAAGAATCCGTGTTACAATCACTCCAACATTCAGTGCACTGAAACTTAAACAGGTTTGTGTCATCTTTAGTTGCAAGGCAAAAAAGGATATTCTGTTTAGTTTCATCTTTTTTATGTTCATGAAAGAACAATGAAGAATATCCTTCAAATAATACTGGTGTTAAGATCATTTCAGAATCTAGAATTCTTTTTATTGGTACATGAACACCAGGCTGTATCTTGTGCTGAACTTGGACATTGACTGTCGTCTTTTTCTTTACAGATTACCCCTTTGGTTCACCAGTCAGCAAAGACACTGGGCAAAAAACTTGAACAAATTGCTAAGACAGGAGAGATAGTGGACATGTGGAGGTACATGTTCATGCAGCACTCTGTTGTAGACAAGCTCAAATGAAATCATCACACTATCAAGCTTTGCAACAGTATGTCTTGATAATAGGCCATGATCATTAAAACAAATTACCCCTTCTCCTGATGGGAGTCACTGGGTGTTATAAATGACTTGAATATGTTCATCGCTCTTTAAGCATTCCTTCTTTTGCTTAGGGGCTTGCACCCTCCTAATGACTTGTCAAAATTTATTTACTCTTCTCTCTCTCTTGTCGAATACCCTGCTGCAGAAAGGTTCACATAATTTTATTTGTTTTACTGCTGTGATTACTTTTTCTCTTTATTGCATTACTACTGTTGTTACTTTAAGAAAGCAAGGCTAACTGAGATTTAATTAGGGATGAGCTATAGATTTTATAAAAGTGATTTCTTAGTTAGGTAAAGCAAGAGCATTCTGGTGGAAAACTCACTTTTTAGTTGTTTTGTAAGTAAGTTTGTGTAGCCAAAATATAGCAGCCTATGATCCAGTGTTTAATTAAGGTGTTAAACTGCCCTTCCTTACTAAGGCCCCACAAAAAGGTGTTGAAAAAAGGGTCCTTTTAAGTGAATATGAGGGTTAATAAGAGTGGTTTTTTTTTTAACAGTCACCATTTTTTGACAGTAAGTCTAAGCTTCTAAGCAGCAAATAAATATGTCTTGAAGGACTTATGGAAAATTCACCATGGAAGTAATCTTGGCTACAGCATTTGGTGTCCAGGCAGACATACAGAATGATGCCAATGAGCAGTACACTCCAAATGCAGAGGTTCTTTTTAAACAGCCTCCTCTTTCATTTATTTTAAGTAAGTTGATCATTTGTGTGTTGCTTTAGTCCAGTGATCAGCAAACAATTTGTTATCAAATAATCTATGGATGCAGTCAGGGACATGAATGAAAAATTACCTGTAATTAATCTTGTCAGTAAATGATGAACTGTTATGATATCAGACTAAGAACTGTTACACTAAGTGTTGATTGTGAAACCCGAGAAACTATGGACATCAGAATTATTTCAGACTGGAAAGTTACTGTATAAAGAAGAACAAACCAGTCAGTAGGGAGAGAACTAGTCTGTCATTTTGAGGATTGCCCATTTGTCCTGATCTCCAGTTTGATTGATCATAAGACACTTAACATTCTGCTTATATTTTGTTTTAACAGTTGCAATTATGAGAAAATTTTAGATTAGTTAAATTGGATAGGGACTGCATGTATTTGATGCTGTGTTTTCCTTTCCTTTCGTACAATTTCTTGTAAATGTTAATTTTTTGGCAGTGGTGTTTCCATTTATGGCACGATTGTTTCGGTTGGTGATGAAGCTGATACTGAGGTCGGAAAGTACTGAACGATCAAAGTCAGCAATGTTTTTAACTAAAGCTGCACAAGAAGTGATGAGAATGAGGAGAGAGTCTGGAGCTGCACAGGTAGACTTGAAAATGATGGGTTCCTTGAGGCTACTATCTTGTTATTAGAATTGCAAGTGTGATCCAGAGTTGTTTTGAAGTGCTTCAATTTATCTTTAGTTCTCATAATACTTTCTGTTTGTTTTTAGGCAGTAATAATTCTAGATAATGAGTTTCAAATGAAGATAAATTAGATATGAAACATACAATGTATATGAAATTGAACCTCAACATCACATCCAAAATGGAGCCAAGAGAAAACCAAGAAAAAGAGGTGTATTGATGAGGGAATTGCCCTTGGCTTTTGAACTTTGTTGTAGAGGAAAGACGTATTGGAGTTGATGATGAAAGCAGAGGTCACAGACAGTGAAGGGAAGAAAGTTAGTAAACTGACTGATGGTGAAGTTCTGTCACAATCTTTCACCTTCATCTTGGCTGGATATGAAACAACAAGCAATGCTTTAGCCTACACGACTTACTGTCTGGCACTGAACCCTGAAGTGCAAGAGAAACTGATTGAAGAAATTGATGGGGCTGTTGGAGATGATGTAAGTCTCCCACATTTCATGATTACTGTATTAAGGTCTAGCTCAGATGCAGTATGTAACATGAGCAGTTAAGATCAAATTTAATTAATGACTTGTCCTGTTCATGTGAAAAACATTTTGAGGTTAGAAAATATGAGCCAGGCTGAACACATGGAATTTATTCATTAACTTTCATTTGCCTCCATTCAAGCACAATATCTAAAGTAGGCTTCACTTGTGCAATCTGACACTTTTATAGAAAATTTTTACAAAAAAATTGTTATTTTTTTAATGAACTGTCTTATTGTTATCAGCCACAAATTACTGATAATCAGGACTACTCACCTACCTCTATCTCCTATCTTCAAGATACATTTTTAAAAGTTATAGCCTTCCTGGCCTCAACAACCTGTGAAAAAAATATCTTCTTTCAAAAGCAAGTTTGAGAGAACTGATTTTCAAGCCTGTGACAAAAATTTTATTCTATTCTCTCTTACATAATTAGCTAAATTATACTAGTTTTTGTCTTGATTGGTTCTTGTATAGGATGGATTATAAATGGACATATAGGTGATGTCACTGTCTAGTAACAACATCTTGCTTCTCTTTTGTAATCATTAAACAAATAGAGTCCATGTTGCCTTGGGTATTTTTACTTACAGATCACAGAAGATGTCAAAATGTGATAATATGAGTGACGCTCAGCTGCATGTTGTCTGCCAATTTTTTTTGTTCTTACCACATTTTTGTGACACATGATCACTGACTGAACATACGAATGGCAACATGGAATTTATTTGTCAAGCATCAAACTAGTGATTCACCGAAAAGCTGCTTGGATCTTTTAATTTCAGGAAAATGCTGCTTATGACACAGTTCAGAACTTAGAGTACTTGGACATGGTGTTAAATGAAGCATTGCGTCTCTTTCCTCCCGCTTCCAGGTTCATAGTTTTGAGTTTGAATTTGTTATCATGACTGTCACAGACAGTTGTAACTACCAACTGTATTACATGTAATCAGAACAGATTTCAACTGAAAACTTCCTTTCCATTTCCATTTAAAATGTATCATTCAGACTTAAATTGTCCTTTAATCATGTTTTGTTACTGTTAAAACAGTCAGTGTATGTTGTGTATTTTCTGTTATGAATCATTTGAATGCTATGCTGATGGGAACAACTTCTTGATATAAAAAAAAGTGTTAAGAACTGGACAGGTTTAGCTTAATTGTTGGAAACTACAAAGAAACCTTTCCTTGCAAGAACTTAAAATAACTTTTAAAGGGGAATTTCCAAACCAAAGTACCACATATTTTCTTTAATTTTTTTTTTTTTTATTCAGGTTCGGCCGTGCTGTCAAAGAAAGTTGTACCTTAAATGGTGTGCAGTTTGTTAAAGGTTCAGTGGTGATTTTTCCTGTTTATCATTTGCACCGTGACCCAGAATACTGGCCAGATCCAGAAACCTTTGATCCTGAAAGGTACTCTGACTGATAGTTATTTACAAACAAGTCAACTAAGCCTCTCATGCCCAAGATTTAAACAGTAATCCTTCACAATGTTTGTGTTGCGTTTCATACAATTTTATCGTGGAGAAGTTACTGTTCCATGAAATCTGAATGTTCCTTAGTTTATATTTTTCTTTCTCCTCATCAACTCTGATTTCTTATGGATGACTATTTAATAGACAAATGCATTTACAGTCACTTGCAAGAACTTAAGGGACAGGATTAGACAAGAACCAGGAGTTTTCACTTTATTTATCATAGCTATGTTTTTATGTTTATTTGTAGGTTTTCCCAGGAGGCTAAACAGCAGCGCAGCCCATATTGCTTCCTTCCATTTGGCACAGGGCCACGCTCATGCATTGGGATGAGATTTGCGCTCATGGAAGCTAAGATGGCTCTGGTTCACATTCTTAAGAGGTTTAAGTTTGAGCGCTCTGCAGAAACTGAGGTATCTGTTTTAAATGTAAAACTTTGATTTATATCAGCTAAGGACTCATAAATTTTGCATTAGATTGTTCAAGGTTACAGCAGTGAAGGTGAGACTCACAGGAGCAACCCAATGCAGTGTCACCTAGGAGCCTAGTAAATTTCACCTCACCCCACCAATTTTTGGTTGTTAATTCTAATGTGAAGGCTGTAGGTTTCATTGAAAGTTCTTGAAGTGTTCTTTGTAATTGAGCAAAACCCTCTGTGATGGCAGACTTCCAGTGGCCTGCAGCTCAAGGGTTACTCTCCAAGGTTTGACATCTTTGGTAATAAAAATTAGAATTTAAGCTCCAAAATTTTGAAAGACTAAGATATTTAAAAGCAAGAGTTTGAAATAACTTTTCACCCCTCTGTGTAACCTCATTGTAGATATAGATAACTGCTAGTGGTGTCTTGTGGTGCCTTGCAGAACATTCCTTTCTCAGTTTTCTTTGCAAGATTTTATTAATGCCTAGTAGCTATTAATGTTTTCTAATTTTTTTTAGGTACCTCTTGAGCTCAAGGCAACAATCACAATGGCGCCAAAGAACGGAATCCGTGTGAAGATTGTTTCAAGGGAATAAGTCTCAAACAAAGGGATAGTTTTTCTGATTATTACCATAATTTTTTTTGAATTGCTTATTTAATGATTTTCATCTTAGATACATTACATTGCAGGTAGAAAACATGAAAAATGGCAAAGCAGTTAAGTAGATTGATGGTATCAAAGTAACAAGGAAAATCATTTTTCATAGTCCTTTGTGTGTTAACGTTGCCTTGTATTATCCCGTCATTAAGCAATGGTCATTTTTGAAGACATACTTTCTTGTGAAAATCATTTTAAAGTTTTGTCACTTCATGTAGGATCACAACATGAGAATTTAACACCATTTTGGCGTGAGAAGGTATATATACATTCATTTGACAAATTATTATTTTGTAATCAATACTTGTTGATTTAATAACCTTTAGCTGTCAGAACTGTATGATGCATAACCACTCCTTGCATTTTCATCACACTATGTGCTAATGTAGTGATATCAGTTAGGAATCTATGGAAACAATATTAATTTCTCAGATCTGATGTGCAAGAAAGCAATAAGATCATTAGGAGAAATAAGAAGTCTTTTTTTTTTATAATACATATTCAAGTACATATTCATGGAAAGTCATGGTTGTATATTAGCTTGGATGAAATGGAAAATACTGAAACAAATGGAAATGAGAAAATGAATAAAAAAGAACAAAATCAAATGTGCAATTTGCTGCTCTGAATTGGGGGAAATGTGTTGTTACTACTGGTATTTAAAACTAACTTTCATGCAATTTATGAAACCACACCCTCAACACATTCACTAACACAACAACATTCCCTTGCCATCAATTTTATTTGAATTTTAAAACTGTTTGCATTAAGAGGAAAGTGACAAGAACAACCATCTTTAGTAACACTGGAAGCCACTTAATGCAACAATCATTTATGCCAATACAATATTTAAGTACTGACACTTTGTGTAATCTCTATATATTAGAGTGGTCTCTATTCTGTTAAAACATGTGGCACCACGTGAATGTGTGAAAATACTTGGTTAGTCTCTAGAACAATGTAGAGCACCTAAAACATCCTTCAATAATTCAGTTATAGTAAAATTAATGTCTACAACCACCCAATCTTCAAAAGTCAAAACTGACTGACTAAAATTAATGTCCACAACAACCCAGTCTTCAAAATTCAAAACTGACTGACTAAAATTAATGTCCACAACAACCCAGTCTTCAAAATTCAAAACTGACTGCACCTTTAGTCACTTAACAATCCATTGAATAATTATTTAAAGACAGTTATCTCCAGACTGTTGTAGTAATACTACAAAAAAAATGCTACTGTTAAAACTCCCAACTAGATTTGGGTGCAAGAGTGTCCTTTGTCTTCATACCTCTCTGAGTTACAAATGTGTAACTATGCTCTTGCAAAAGGACCAAATGAAAACTCCTGTATGGGGAATGTGTTTGATCTTAATACATATACAACTTGTACATAGGTTATGCCAAGCTCACTGTAAGAGGAGACAAACTAAACAATGAATGGGCTTAACCCTTTAACTCCCAAGATCTGATTGTTAATGCTCCCCTCTAGCTGCTACACATTTCCTTGTATATTAGCTGCAAGAATTTGGTGTTTGTTTAAGATAACTTCTACCTGATATATTTGAGTATTCTCATTACCTGTTTGTTGGATAGTGGATGGATATTGTAGGAGAAGTTACATGTGAATCACTTCTGGGAGTTACAGGTTTAAAGAGGCTGGAGATGTTGTCCCTGACAACGCTCAAGTGTGGTTAATACCATTCTTTGTTCCCCTTCGCTGACTCAGAGCTTGAAACAAATTAATTTGTAGGTACTGTAATTGTGAGAAATTGTCTCTGAAAGCAACAAAATCCATTGTGACATTTTAACTACAGCAATCAATGGTAGGTTTATAATGCCAATTTGTGGTTTTCAATTGTGTCATAAGTGCAAATAAGATATTAGGTTATGTAAAGGTAGTTATTTCTTTTTATTAAGGACCTAAAACTGCATTATCATGAAGCTGTGTTGAGACAAAATAAAGAGCCTTAGAGAATTGATAAATGAAAATTTTAAAGTGAACATTTAAGTTAATTAACATAAATATTACCAAACTATTTTTCCAAACAGTCATGCAAATGCAAAAAATTTTCTTATGAACTAAGACCTAAGTAAAAATCATTTGAACAACTAACTAAAAACAGTTCAGTTCATGGTTTAACTATTTCTTCAAGACTTCTCCTGATTTTGTGACTTTCTCCTTTCCATGGCAGCAAAAACATCGGCTTCTTTCTTTTCTTTCTTTTTGTTCCTCTCCTCATACAGCATTCTAAAGAAACATGAAACGTGAATCAAACAACTATTAAATACTACATATTACTGCAAAAATTTCTTACAAATGTTTACCAGGCCTGTATTGGTCAGAAGCAACAGCTTGAAAGCAATCAGCCAACCCTTCTGCCTTCCATTAAGTTATTAAAACTCGGATATTTTAACCCTTTAGCTCCCAGTACTGATTAACATGTAACTTCTCACTCAAATATCTGTACTTAATCCAGCAAATAGGTACTGAGAATAATCAAACCTAACAAGTAGAAAAAGTTGTTATCATGAACTAACAGCAAATTCTCGTTAGCAATTCACAAGGAAATGTGTAGCAGCTGGAGGGGAGAATTAACAGTCAGATCTTTTGAGTTACAGGGTTGCAATTTAAGAGGAGAAAACAAGTCAGCCTATAAGTTGTTATCTTCTCTTACAAAAACTTTCAGTTTGTTGGGAGAGAATAGGATCTGCTAGTCAACTGACAAACTGGGGGGAGGGGAGGGGAGGTGGGTAGAGCATCACATTTCAGTTGGTTAATAGAAAATTTTCAGGAGGCCATGTTAAAATAGTTGCACAATAATTTGCGCAAGCTGAGCTGGGAGAAAAAAGTTGTAATCTTCAAACATCAAGTACAAAGCAGATGATAAGAGAATACTTACACTCTGTGAATGACTGATAAATTTAAACAACAAAAAGTCATATTACTATTATTAACCCTATAATTCCCAGAAGTGAATGACATAAAACTTCTCCCTACAATATCCATACATTCTTCAGCAAACAGGTAATGAGAATATTCAAACTTATCAGGTAGAAGCTGCTATCTTGATCTAGCATTACGTTCTCATAACTAATTTACAAGGAAATGTGTAGCAGGTAGAGGGGAGAATTAACAATCAGATCTTGGGAGTTAAAGGATTAAATGTTGTCCAGCAATGGATAGCTACCAACCTGTGTTTAATTATTCTAGCAACAATGTCAGCTGTTGTGAGCGGGCAACCACTGCTAATGACTTTGAAAATTCCCATTTGTTTAGGAATTTCATAAGGATCTGTACCATCTACATCCTCCATTACATTTGTTTCACCATGGACAACCATGTCCACCTGAAAAACGAATAGGAAAATTAACAATTTCACTGATTGGTGCATGTTCAACAAGAAATATCTACTGTGAAGATTCTCCATGAATCCATACAGTTTGTTCTCACTGCTGACTGTTAGGAAAGAGCAAATTAAGTTTAATAATTATTTCAAGCCTGTGTTAGCCAAATATATCAACACATAGACTATGCTCACTAATCCACTTCAAGAATGCACATAAATAGAGAATAATACATATGACAATTTCTCTTCTGGGTTCAACTGAAAATCCTTTCAGCCGTTAAAATGATAACTATTATAACATTATTGTTATTAGTAGTAGTAGAAGTAGTATTATTATCATGATATTGTTTAAAAAAAATCACAAAACAGCTGCAGGCCTTGAACTACACCACAAAAATTATGTAAAGAATTTAGTACCTTGAACTGTTCCAGCAACTCCAAAGTTACTCTGTAGGGTGCACCAATGATCACCTGATCAACATAACGACAGGCCAGGACACTAAGCACTCTTTGATGTAGACTCATGATGGGATAGTTACTTCCCTTGTAACGGTTGACAACCTGATCTGTATGAAGGCCAACAATAAGATAGTCACCTTCATTCTTGGCAGTTTCAAGGAAATCTAGCAAACCAACATGGAAGAGGTCAAATGCTCCAGCAGCATACACTATTTTGTCCCCAGGATTAGGCTCCTTTCCATCTGAGAACTGGACAATCCTCTGAGAGGTAGGCAAAAAATGGGATACACATGTCCAAGGGCTCTTAGCGGATGGATCAGAACTGGCCTTATTGACCTGAGTAGGGTCCAAATTTCCTATTGGCGATGGTGCCCTATCAAAGTGTTCCTTGGTCATGAGAAGCATCCTTCCTACAAGATTTGTGGTTGATACCCCAGCTGTACGCTTGCACTCTTTATATCGGCCTGCACTCTTAACTTCTTCATAAGTATCCTTTCCATCTGCACTCAAGGTGATGTCATCACCATGAACACAGAAATCGCAGTTGTACTCGTCAAGGGTTTCAACCGTAGTTACATATGGAGCGCCCATAACCACTTCATCGACCCATTTAATAGCTCGAACCATCTTGTACCTTTCTTCCTGGGTGAAAACGGGCGGTCCTTTATGTAAGGTGATTTCTGCATCGGAGTGAACGCCTACTAGAAGAACGTCGCCCATTGCTTTCGCTTGTCGAAGCGCATTTGCGTGACCGAAGTGAACCATATCGAAGCAACCATCGGTCCAAACACGGATCTGTTTGCGGCGTTTTTGTTCGTGATGGTTTTCATCGTCGTATTCCATATTATGGTCATGTATATTACAAATCAGTTCAATAAAACTCGATACGGAAATAATTTATTGCGCAAAGTATTCCTCCTCATTCAAAGAGACGCGACGTGAGCAGAGGAGCATTTTGTTGCGCATGTCCGGTAAATTTTAGTTTGATACGAGAAACCGCTGGTATGCGCCTGCGTCGGTTTCCCTTTCGAGAATCACGAAAGAAAAGAAGTAGTAAAATACGTCGGAAAAAACAATGGTTCGAGTATTTGAGACAACCTTTCTTCTCATTTTTTCTTCTGTAACGTAGATGGAAGCGGCAAATCCTTGAAATTATTGTGTGATGTGTGGAAGGAAGTTATTTTCAGAATGCAAAAGATTGTTCGAGTCTTGTCTCGTGATTGTCTGGGCGATCGATGAAGATGATGTTATTTTTAAAGGATGCAAGTGGCCTGTCGAAGAGTACAAAAGAATTGGATAGTATACTTTTATCGTGTCATTGCTATCTCAAGTTATCGGTGATCATTTGAAGTACTCGCCTTTCTGTAAGCGTTTTTTAGAGCTTCAACTGTACTGCTAGTGCAGTGTATCTCCAATTTTGGCAAAAATGTAAAGTTTACAGAGGTTTATGTTTTGTTTCAAAAGTTTTTTTTTGACATGAATCACAACCGGCAGGGTCGATCACCAAAATAAAAAAGGTCAATGTCGAGTAAAGAAAAGTAAGACAATGCTAATGCTAGAGATATGGTAGCTCCATCTGGTTAGAAATGGAGGAATAATTATGGATTTTATCAGAGTAAGATAAAGTCTTTTCAATCATTAGTCTCGGAAATATCATCAGATATGATCGATGATGTGGGGAAATTGTGAAAGAAAACAAGTACTACTTTGGGCTTCCAGTTGTAAGATGAATAGTTAAATCAATTATTACCCAGTGAAAATCACTATCATTTATCATTTCAACTGCACAAAAAAATCATATACACTCTTTGCAACCTTATTCTCCAACCTATTAAATTACAAGAGTTGTGTGACAATTTGATGGTCTGAAAAGACTCTTACACATGCTAAACAACAAAGAACCAGTAAGGCTGATATTTAACAGTGAGGGTAAAAAAAAAAAAAGCCTTTTCTTTTCAGGAATAAGACTTAGTGAGGTCAGATTAAACTAATGTGAAGAGGTTTGTTGATCTCTTTATGAAAATTGATGCTTTACATCTATCAGATTTTAGAGAAATGAGACCTAAGTCAAAAGGGGACTTTGATATTGCATATTCTGAAGTAATGGGCATCAGCTTGGATGCCTATTTGCAGAAATTAATAGTTTTCAAGCCAGGGGTTTGGCTGTGCTAATTTTAAGGCAGAAAATCATAAATCAGTCGCTTAAGAAATTTTTAGCTCTGCCTGGAAGCTCAAACACTGTTATGGAACAGGACAATATTTCACCTGATCACTCCTCATATTGTTTTCCCATGAAATTTGGACAAAACTTTCAAAAAACTTTATTGGTAATTTTATAGTTGCAAAAAAAGGTATAGACACAAGTTGCATATAGCATAAGCTAGTTGAGGCAAGTTGTGTGGAGAGAACAAAAGATTGATAATTTATACCAGTAGTAAGCTTCTGGTACTAATGACATTCTCTTGAATGCCAGCTTGCCACAGCAAATGTCACACCTATCCTTTCTGTCAATAGTACTGACCATATGTAGTGGGGTCACTTCACATCTCCCTAAACAGCAGAGAACACAATAGTTAATTCCAATCATCAGTCTCAATTAAGAAATAAAAATTGAAGGATCAAGACTTATCTGGCAAAGAGAAATACAAGTCAAACTGGTTTGAAGACATTTTAACCCGAAATTCGTTTTCAAATATGACAGAAATACTGTAGTTCACATTCTAAAGAAAGAGAGTTCCAGCCCCTTGAGTAATTATTCATTTATTGTATCGCTCACCTCATGTTTTAAGAACCAGAGAAAGTTAGATAATTTTAATCTGCGAGTTTTATAGTACACTTCGACTCAAAATTCATTTCGTATGGCAAAAGTATTCTACTGAAATAAACAAGACAGAATGAAGCTGGCGCCATCCGTTTCGAATAACACATGAACATGAAGAAAACGGCACCAGTTTAAACTCATGAGACAAAGCTCACGGATTTTTTTGAGGTAAATGAACTGGTTAGACCGAAGGCTACATAAATAAACAATGAACTGACAGTGGTGAGAGATTTGGGGGCCATGTGATAAAACAAGTTCTACCGAAGTTTATCCTCTAGCAAGCCCTTCAAGCCCAAAAGGGCAATCAGAAAAATTCTCACCAAAACACAGCAAAAAAATTAGATAAAACCGCAGATGATCGAGGCAAGACTATAAACGTTGTTAAGACGCATGCCTACGTACCAAGTACAACAGACTTGGAGAGCAAAATGGCCAAAGACAGTTGTGAGCCATGACTTTGAAAATCCACCTCAACCTCCCAAAAACGAATTCGCCGAAGGTTATAGAAAGAGCAACTCAATCCTGAAGCTGGAACATTTTTTTAAGCCTTGTGTCCAATGGGACAACAAAGAGAAAGAAGATAAGATGTTATTTGAAGTGATTTGAAGCTTGGGGGCCACCTCGAACTTAACGTAATTTTATTTCAAAGTTGAAGTAAAATAAGATCAAATTGTAAACTACCTTCTATTATCGTAACGAATATCTCACGATCACCTCCACACATCACTTCGTGATTTATAGAAGTAAGACATCAACATCTTAAGACTAACCTTCAAGGTTTGTAGTCTCATGTGCACATCTTGATCGTCAGCAAATCAAATCTCAAACTTCAAGTTTTCGACTTTTTTTCGCGTTTTGTTCGCACTTTGATCATCAAAATATCCTCATCCGAAGAGCCAGCAAACTCCACAAGTATCCACAGAGTTAGAAATGGTAGTAAACTTGTCATACTCTTCCATCCCTCTCCAAAAAATATCACAGAAAGGTGTCGATCGCTCAGTTGAAAACCCGCAAAAGCGCGCTGAAAATATCAAAATGGCGCCGAACGCGCCGACCAAATTTTCTTGGCGCATGCGCAACAAAATGCCCCTCTGCTCGCGACGTGTCGTTTGGGCTCGTGCCCAGGCCTTATAAGACAAAGGTTGCTAGGGTGACTCCCTCATTGACAATCCTACCCTATCCATCACCAGATTCCTCGCCTTACCTACCTCCCCAACAACATTGTGCTTATCTTTCTTTATTTCCTTTTTTTATTTTTGTAACTGAAATACCAGAAATACATGACTTTTTTTTATTTTCTGAATGAGACGAGAAAATTAAATTCTGAATTTCTTGAAAAGAGTCATATTAAATCAGTAACATCGACCGCCTCTCACTACCCTACCCCTGAGAGAAACTTAAAAACAGACCGAAAGCGCTCTAAAGCGAGACAGAGTACAGTTGAAGATTTGGTTCAAGTTAACCTATATTTGAGATCTTTCCTTTGCGAACAATGGCTGAAAATGTGTTTCTATTTATTCCTAATATCATAGGTGAGTAAATTTTTTTCTTGGCACTTTTTTACCTCGTAACAGCTGTTTTATTGTGGAAATAGCATGTTTCACTTAGAATTTTCAATAATGTTGTAATACCAGAATCGTTTTCAGTCTCGGAGATTTCAAATCGCAAATGGTACTTTACTGATCTGACAGGTTATGCACGGATCGTGTTAGCTATATTATCCTTCTACTTCATGCCGACGAACTGTGTCGTGGCGGCATCCATGTATCTTCTGAGTGGCCTGTTAGATGCATTTGATGGGTATGCAGCACGATACTTTAATCAAAGTGAGTTCGATCATTAAGAGCTGTAATTTCCCATCGCCAGGATATTTTGACTCTTGTAATGTGTCGCAAAAAGAGTCTTGTTTTCAGTTGGCGTGACCAGGGGAAAGTCCAAGGACTCCTCTTCCTCATGTGATTAACAGAATGGCAGGATGCATGGTGATCACGAATCACTTTTTTTCAAAATAGTGGGTGGGAAAATTAATTGTGAGTACCTCGTTTCCACTGTCTTCTTACCCACTTGTGCAAGTTGCATTAACGCCACCATTAATTCTGTCCAGTGCCTTTTACCATCTTGGGGGGGTGGGGGGGGGTACACATGCATATTTGGGGTGGGTATGTGACAGGCAAGCTCTCAAACATAGATACTCCGTTAATAGATTTGGCCAGTTTTAACAACCTCTGTCCAGAAATGTAGCAAATATTCCGATGGTCTAGTTGTTTTTAATAAATAGCTATTTTTTAATTCAACTCAAAACTTTAAAATGTTTTTTAACTTCTTAGGTACAATGTTTGGTGCCATGCTAGATATGCTCACAGACAGGTGAAGTATCTTGTATGGTAAAGTTTTTTGAAATGAGGACTGGAAAAGAGAGATTTGAGAATATTTATTTTATAATTTAATAACCTTTCAAATCTCTGACAGGGCCAATTTTTGTTTACATTTTCCATAGATGTGTTACCACAGCACTTCTTGTGATGTTAGCAGTGTTTTATCCAAGATTCACATTTGTCTTCCAATTGTTGATATGTTTGGATATTGCCAGTCATTGGATTCATGTACAAAGGTAAAAAAGTTACATTTCTATTATAATTAACTAATTAATATCATTAATTATCACAAATTATTAATGAATGTTCTGTTGTTGGCCTTATGATATTGTTGTTTTCATGAGCAATTATTTTCTCAAAATATAACAATTTTCTGTCTTTCTCAATGGTTAGTTCATTATTAAAAGGAGGAGCTAGTCACAAGAAAATCGATTTATCAGGCAACTTCTTCCTGCGGATTTACTATCACTCAAGGGTAACCAATTTTTGATAATTTTTTTTCTTATGCAGAGAATACACAGGGTTAATATCAAGATGGCAGTTCTCCTGCGTGTTGCCAAAAGACAAAATTTAAACCTCCCACTGTGTTAAACCCTTTAACCCTCTAAGAGTGATTAGCATCTAATTTCTCCTCACAATATCACCCCTGAATCATCTATTAGGGTCACAAGAATAAAGGAAATGATCACCAACTAAATAAGCTCTCAATATTATAAAAAAATAAATTCACCTTGTCAGCACCTTTGGAAATATGTAGAGAACAGTATGGAGAATAGATATACTGATGTTTATGTGTAAGGGGTTCAGTTGCGATCTCGTAGCTGTCACAGGGAGACCAGTAACAAGCTCAGCTGTGAAGAACCCCTTCTTCCATTTACAAGATAAATGCTTTGAGAAACAGTAAATTTCCAAAAAATAAGGCAGTCTTTTTCTGGGGAAACCAGTGAGAAACCAACTTAATGCTGTGTGTTCAACTTGAAGAATTCTTTGTATTTCAGTTCTCAAACTCTAGGCTTTATTTACTAATTTTCAGGTGGTACTGTTCATCATGTGTGCTGGTAATGAACTCTTTTTCTGTATGTTGTATTTGGTTCATTTCACAAGTGGGCCAGTCTGTAAGTACAATTCTTTAGTACTTATGTACAGATACATTTGTTTTTTAAGAAAACATGCTTTTTTTAAACTCAACACAGTGAAATGGCAGCTTTTGAGATAATTATACACCAAATGTTTATTTCATTGAAAAAGCAGTTCAGGTCTGTTTTTTTTATTCATCAGTACCTCTTTTTAAGCAGGTTTGAGGTAAGTTACAGATCAAGTTTTTCTACTTGGAATCATGGCCTGGGCGCAAAGCACACTGGCCATAAATCAGAGCGTAAAAAATTAAGTTCAGTAACTTATGATATGGACTGAGAAAACAAGATTAATAAGATGTTCTTTATATCCCTAGGGTCAAACAGAGGGGGGAGGTTTCAGTTCAAACAAACTTTTAAATTAAGCCAGCCATACAGTGACATACAGCCCATTTAATTGACCAATCATAGCATACACACTAACTGGGAGATACTGTTTTTGTCAAAGTGTCTGTTGCTGGCAGCACATTTGGTCTGTGGGTAGCTCTAGCTTGGCTGACTCTTCCTATCTGCATACTGAAGCAGTCCATCAGTGTGATTCAGCTCACTGTGGCATGTATCAACACGGCAAGCTTGGATGAGAGTGAAAGAGTAAGAGTAAACAAATGACTAGACATGGAGACTGGAGAACAACACAAAATGCTCCAAAATTAAAGAAATTATTTCACAACTGAAAATAATCAAAAGGATTATCATATGGTGTGAAGTTTTTCCTAAATTGTCAAGGCTTTTTGTGACTAACACTCAACCCTTTAACTCTCATGAGTGACAAAGAAAGAATTTCTCCTAACAATATCAATACAATATCAACCAGAAGAGTGATGAGAATAAAGAAAATATCAATTTGGGGATAATTAGTTGATTCAATACTAAATTCTCTAAGCTAATATTATGATAAGGAGAATTACAAATTTGATCTGGTAGTTAAAGGGTTAAGAAAGATCAATATATTTATGATTGTTATTTGAGGGAGATAACACCCAATTATCTTTCTGGCCGTCAATACAATTCACAAACCTGTTTGCTTGTTCTCTCTTTTTAATGCAAATATGTAACAAATAGTGAGTTTGCACAATTGACATCAAAATGTATCATTTTAAAAAATAATTTATACACTTAAATTGTCTAATATGCATTTATTTAAAACTTTGAAATGGTTCTTCAATGCTGTGGGTGAAGAAAAAGTCTTTGAGCGTAATTCCTGTAAATATGTGTGGTACAAGAAACCTAGTGACAGTCAGATTGTTAATTAAGGTTATATATGTCACCATTCTATAGTCTGGTGAAAACCTGTGTATGGCAAGTGAATGTGTATATTTAGCCAAAAATGATACAATTTTTCAATTTTAAGTAGTTATGATTTAGGACAATGGTAATCACTGATGTAGGTAGCTAGCTCTATGTCATATGAGTGAATTAATGATAATGATCATATTAGTTCGTTGGTGACATTTCTAGAACCAAACAAACAAAAATGATGTTATAGAACCAATTGAAAAGAAAGAAAAATATTTTAAAAACAGCTGTTACAGACCATACTATGTAATATATACTTCACATTATACTATATAATCTTCATTGTAATTAACTTTGTATTAGCCTGGATTCAATTAACAAATAATAACAACTAAAGGAAGTTTACTTACAGAGTGAAGAGGTTAACATGATCTAGTGGCCTTAGTTTTGTCAAGAAGGAAGTGTTTAACTTCCCAGCTCAAGACATTATGACTTACAGTATTTCTAAGGTTTTCCTAGAAGCTTATTAAAGAGAAAAGCAGCATGATCTTGGATAGTATTTGTCACTGATGGGATTTCTATTTGAGTGCCACTGCTGAATCTGAAGTCCCTAGATGGTTTATGAATATTTAGGCGCAAACACTAAAGCGAAAATGGGCTTTACGAGACTTTGAGGACAAGACGCCATCTATATGAGACATCATCCAACAAAAGTGGCAGCCGCTATTTGTATGAAATTATCTATAATATATAATCAATGTAGAGTACAGGTTCAGTCGTGGAAGAGGAAGTTTGGTCGCCCCAATGGTGTTATTGTTGTATAATTTGGTTGGGCAGCCTGTGGTGTGTGTTGTACAATCCTTCAACAAGAGCCATTTTGCCTTCCGGGACAGTATACTGTATGGTTTTTGATTATACCTGAGGACAGTTTGTTTTGTTTCCGGCATAATAGTACCTTGTCCCTTACTGTCTTACTTACCTGTGCGACTTTTCCTTCTCTCTCCTCGTCGTTACTTTTGGTCGGCCTCTTTATCTTTTGCTTGTTGATCTGTGGTTCCCGGTTACTCATCGTCTCTAAAACAGCGCATCGCCAGGACTTCTGTAAGATAAGTTGCATGACTGCTGCTTATCTGGGAAAAGTTTCCGCACAGCCCCATACTATTGTAAAACAAATCTGTTTTCTCAATGGAAATGTATTGTTTTTTTCACTGTTTTCTCTAGTCAAGAACTGAATGCATAATGTAGTATGGGGCTGTGCGGAAATTGTACCTTTATCTGTCATTATCCCTGTAGTATAAAGTTCACAGTGTAGTGCTATGTTAGACACGCCAGAAACAGACAATATGCGTGTTGTTATTCAGTTCGTTTTAAAACAAAGTGGTTAAACTATAAACGTGACTTTTAGACAGGTTATTCAACAGACAAAGGAACTTAATTTTTTTTCTTCGTTGCTGTTGAGCAGAGAAAAGACCCGAGCTTTTGAATCTTTTTGAGATTCAAACCTGCACCCTTCATTACTCATCGCAAGGAGACTGGGTACTGCGTTTGGCAACAGGGAACACGCACGCACTTTGATTGGTTCTTACCTGGACTCGCTAGTGAAGGACAGACGCATAAATGACGACACCATCAAAAGTTTTTGGTTCTTTATTACATAAAGCAAACAAATTCCATATCGCCGTGGGTCAGTTCAGTAGTAGACCACAAAAGACGTCAAAATGTGACAAGAACGTTTCATTTAGTAATTTACTCCGCTGCGCCTTGTGTGCCACTTTTTTCTTCTAACCACAAATTGTCGTCATCTTTGATCTATTTAAGAAATAGATTCCAAGTTGCCGTGCGTCTGTTCAGTAATAGATCACAGATGACGTCAAAATGTGGTAAGAACAAAAAAGTGGCACGCGAGGCGCAGCCGAGTGAATCACTGATGTTCTTATCACATTTTGACGTCCTCTGTGATCTATTACTGAACAGACGCACGGCAACTTGGAATCTATTTGTTTTAAATAATAAAGAATTTTTAAAAGTTTTAATGATGACGTCATCTATGCGTCTGTCCTCCAATAGATCATAAGTGAGAACCAATCAGAATGCGTGCATAACTGAGCTTTTTATATAAAACTAAACAGACGCACGGTAACATGGAGACTAATTCTTGAATACTTGTGAGAAGCTGCTACAAGCAAACTGTGTTCCATTTTATTGGAAAATCAAACAGGCATCCTCATTTTATCCTAAAGGCGCGGGTTGTGATAGTTACATTTACTGGCAATGATACAGCAGACTTATCACTCGTAGATGATTGGCAAAGAGAACGAGCAAACAAATGACCAAAAGTGAATCGAAATGAACGTTGTTCTTTTTAGTTTGATATGCGACCGTCACTTGTCATTCGTCCCAATGAAAACTCAGATATAAGTATTTACAATAGGTCCAAAAATTCTTAAATTACTTGATACAAGTTTTCGTCGTAATCTCATCCAGAATTGGCGTTTTTAAGGATACTATTTGCTTACTCTCGTAATGTTTTGTGACGAGTAAAATAAAAGTTAAAATTGAATGGTTTTTTTTCAAGCAATGTTTCTTGTGTGAGAAACTACGCACAATCTGGATTTTCAGGCAAGGGGGAGGTGACGTCATCATGCCTCTCTGGTGGCGGCTTTTCGGGGACATTCTCATTCAAGTTTATAACCTCGTTATTTATGGTTTTACTTGTATTAATTTCGATTTTGCGCACTGGTTCGGTTCTGTAAAGTCCACACTTCCTGAAGATACGAGTGATGCTTAACTGTCCAAAATTGTTCTTTGGGCCAACCATTGAGCAGATTGACAGGAAGCCAAACGTGGAATAGAGCCAGCTAAAGACCATAACCAGCATCAAGAATTGTCCAAGCTGATAGTACGCCAAGACTGTAGCTGGCATCATCATCAAACCTGCATGGAAACAAAGTGATGACATTAGCTATCAATTATTGCTCAAGTATACCTCAATCAAAAGAACATTGCAGGCTTTTAAAGCAAACAATATTTCATTAAGACAGACTTTTTCGAATGTTTTGAATGTCGAAGCTAACCATTTGTCAACATCGAGATTAAGTACTGGTTGAACCCAATTGGAATAAACGTAAGAATCTATCAAAAGAAAAGTTAGGAGCCCTGTGACATGTATATATATAGCTCACAGTCTAAGTAGAAGTGGAAAATTAATGACGGAATTTTCCTATCTAGTCGGACAAGCTTCTAACCAGACCGCAATGCTTCCATCATCCAGTGAAAATTCCAAGGAAATCGCGTAATTTTTGCTAATAATTAATTTATTAAAATTATAAATTCCCCTACCTGTGAAAAACGTTGTAAGAGCGGCCATTGTTATGGCAGATCCAATGTGCTTCAAAGAGTAACGCACCCTGCTATTTGTCTGACTTTTGTCTGGTGCAAGTCTGTAAGCCACACCATAATGCATTGTGAAATCAATGGACAGACCCACTGCAACTGACACCACAATGGACTCTAAAATATTCAATTGCCAGCCAGCCAGCACAAGACACCCAATGGTTATGGAAATAATTCCAATGATGGTAATGATTGCGTAGATGCTGATTAAGATGTTGAGGGTTGTAAGCAGCATGACTGTAAATGACACAGCAACTGAGATTCCCAGCGAAGAAAACGTTCCTTCAGACAATCCAATCTGAAGAGCGAAGAAATCGAGGTTCCAGAATCCTAACCACCCATTCTTCAGTCCTGTTGGGGCTTCAGCCATTTCTTTGTCAAACCAAGATTTCACTTTCTTCCAGAAGTCGTCTATAACGGTAAAGCTGGTGGTAAATGATTGATCTGTGAGTATTTCCAAATGAAAACCAACTATTTTTCCCTGTTCATCAAACAAAACACCTGTGTCATTATAGGTCGAAGTTTCTCTCACACATTTCTCTGCGATATCAGCTGGAAATGGAAAAGAAGCATTGACCCCACAACATCCTGTGCCTGGAGAGGTACAAGTTTCAATAAATTTTTCGAAGGGGCACTGCTGACCCTGTGAGCTGAATGCCATGAAAAAAGATTGTTCTCCGATGGACTGACACAAGGAACGAAGGAAACTTTGACCTGATGGACTGAAAAGACTCGATTTATCAAAGTTTTCATCCATTTGAAGAGTTCCTTTGTCATCTGGGTTAAATTTATTACCATTATCTTCAGGTATTATTCCCCAGAGTAATTCTACCCACATGCCTCGATTTTTTTGTTCAAATCTGAAGTAGCTTTTATAGTTTAAGTAATAATTTTCCAATGGATGCGATGAAGCAAACATTTGGAAATCCTTGGAGTCTGGTGGCCGCAGACCTGGTTTAGCAAAATTAACGCACAGAAATCCAGCTGTAAGACACACTAACAGGGTAATCCATACATAACGTAACTTGATCACTGCTTTTGGCAACCAATCTTCGAACATTTTTGAGCTGATTGTTTTGAAAAAACTTGTGGCTGATATTAACGAAGAACATGGAAAGTCTATGACTTGCAAAAAACAAAAACTTCGTTTCTTTTCTTTGACACCACTATTTTCCTCTAATTTAGCGGCGATACTTTGTGACATATCCTGTGCTACAGGTGCATTCTGAACCGAGTCAGTCTTCTCGGGATCACTTGATTCCGCTGGGACCCCCTCCAAGCTTGAATGTCCATCTACGTACTTCAACACCCACTTCTCATGCAAAGCCACAACAGCTGGGAAATATGTTATCATCAGCAGGTAATTTGTCAAGATGGATGTACCAACAAACAGTCCAAACAACCTAATGGCGGTGATGGAGGAAGATACTCCTGCGAAAAATGCTGATGCTGTTGTCAAGCTTGTGACAAGCATGGAGAGGGCAGCATAACGCAAGGTCTTCAATGTCAGCTGCATGATGTTTGCACAAGGGTTAGCAGCAAGTGTCTGTCTCCATATGTCGTAGTACACAAAAGCATCATCTGCTCCAATGCCCACCAAAAACACCAGCGTGGTAACGTTCAGAAATGGAAAGAAGTCTATTTTGAAGACCATTGTGTAAAGAAAATATGAAAGACCAATTGCATAAATAATGCAAAAAAGGCCAGTGAAAGTGAGAATGAAAGAACCCAAGAAAAACCACATAATAAGAAAAACAAAAATCATAGCAAGAGCAGGGAATATGACTTCAGCAAGAAGCTTCTCACTGAATTGGTCTAACTTATAGCTGGAGAACTTGAAAGACGCTAATTTTACCCCTTCTTTTTCGGGAATTCCATCTTTTAAATGTTCTTTGTATAAACTATCATAGTCATATGAGTACAATGCTGGGAATGATGAAGTATATTTCAGAAACATGCCATTGGATGGACTCATCTCATTGTCTGTTAGAAACTGGAAAATGTTATACACAGCGTTGTATTTAGTGCAATTAGCCGGGACGCCCTCACAGTTGGAAGTGGAACAGTCCTCCTTTAAAGTTTGTTTCACAAAGTAAGGGTGGCAGTGAAGTAACAAATTCTTGACGTATGAAACATCCTGATCAGTTATGTCTCGACATGTTGTGCGGTTATTCAGTAGGGCTACGTAATTTCCAAGAGACGGATTTGGGGAACATCGTGTTTTACCAGATTCTGTATCACGCGGAATACGTGAGCAGTATTGAGAGAAATGGGAACTAGAACTTAGAATTTCATTCTCAATGGAACAGGTGGCCTTCAGTTTAGTTGCTTCAAACATGCTCTGACTGGAATCAGTAGCCTCAAAAACAAATATTACGTCATCGTTGATTCTAGAAAGGGGAGGGAATGGAGTACTAGGAGTCTGTTGCGCCGATCTGTTGGCCTCGTTGCAGAGTTGTGAGGTGTTGGATATCTGCGTAAAAAGAGTGCGAGAGCAGAGTGCCCGATGGTAGTTTCCCAGGGTCACAATCTGATCGCTTAAAACTGTGCCTCTTGGCTCAAAGCCCTGAAATCATTAAAACCAAGAAGGGTGTTATATGTACATTCGTGTCTTCTAGAGCGAGTCATGGATTAACTGCGGACATTTATTTACATCAATGTTAGTATCTGAGCAACTGCATACCTACCCCTTCCCATAAACCAACATTAACCTTAACTTGTTATCAGTTGACTTTTGTTGGGTCAGGGGAGGAGTAGGTGCGTAATTGTTCAGATACCGTCCTTGATCTTTGTGACCCAGGGCGGAATTTCCCGTGGAATACATGTGTAGAAGATTCCACTTGTTCAAGCGAAGAATACCATTTTTTTTAAAGATTAGTATTGTTTGTGTGTATATTTTTCAATCGATGTCAACTGCTTTGAAACTCCACCAGTTGTTTTGATCAAGCATAATTATCGAGACATATGGCGCGGAATTAATAGGATGGTCTGCGGTTCCATCTTTAAGCGATGCATCAGGGTTCTATCTCTTCCAGCCTGAATGGCCACCAAGTACACCGCGCATGCGTGGGGCCACGAATCAATAATGCACCATACCTTGACAGGATTTGAGAAGTCAGGCAACGGTGGAGCCCCTAATGCTGGTAGAATTGACACCATTGTGAGTACTATGGCAGTCAACGGAAGGAATATAGCCAGGCATACTGCTATAGTGTCATGCTTTGTAAATCTACAAAGTAAATGCAATTGAGTCATCAGAAGTCGTACATCAAATTAACGCTTTTCTGTGGATAATCATAATGTTTTCGAGGCACGATAGGGTTTTGTGGCTAAGATGATCTTAACGGATCGCTCGTCTTTTGAAATGTCTGACTGAGGTAAACCCCGAAAAAACATCTAATAATTGCACAGCGTTGTGTTTTTTGATTTTCCTGTTTGCAGTACCAGGCGTTTAGATAAAGAAAAAATAAAATTGACTTAAATAAAATAAACAAAACACCTTAGATCGAGTACATCGCAAAATTCTCGAATATTCTACTTTTCTAGATCTGCATATTAAAAGCTTCGCAACCTGGGATACATGTGCCTTTTTGCCATTGAATGACTACATTTGTCAAAAAGTCTTAGACCAGACCAGTTTTACTTTGTTACATAAGCATAGAAACCTCTTCTTAAAATTACCCTAATGATTTTTGACTACACTTGTAATTAAGAAGTTTATTCTTCCAACCGAACTGCATACTATTTCGTTATTTGCTTTAACTGTTTAGGGCGAAATTCAATGCCGTGAATTCAGCGCATATCTCAATAGTTTTTCATTTTAAATTCAAATCTATTCTTTTTTAACGAAAGAAGATTGTTCTGGGACATTGGATATTTTAAATATTAAATTTAGAGTTTTACAGGTGCACATTTGTGTCTTTCACACACAGAAATTTAAAATATGGTTCAATTTTTATTCATTTGTCGTATAAACAAATGCTTGGTACATTCAAGACTTCACTGATATTTTCGCTCAAGCTTTCTATTATGCGTAGTTTGAATATTTTATCACCAAACACGATGAAAAGCTGGGAATTTTTCGGGATTACGTTTTGCATAAGAGTTTTCCCTCTCAAAGTCGGAATCCTCATCGAAATTATGTCAACATGGGAATTTTCCTCAGCCCAAAATGGTACATTTTCCGATAACGACTGAATCTTGAACAAAAATTTTTAATGTATTATCTACCTGACTTGGGTATTCCTCTGACAAGTTATGCCGGTCATTTTTTCCTGTCGGATATAAGTTCAAAAGATGCCTCTTCGGCGAATCCCATGCACTGGTTGGTAATTGAAATATCGTGTCCAGGCGCAGATGCAGTTATTTCTAGTTACCTATCATCGCGTAGAGCTAAGAATTGTTGACTTTCTTGATGCATTGGTGACACTTGTGTTCCCACACAATTGAAAATGTTAATGACCGACAATGAGCATAACATTTGGAGTGAAATGAAATGCAGCCGGGCAGTGAAAATCCTTATTCCTCGTTCAAATAAAACTCATATGACGTTAAGAACACCTGCGCTCTCCCTATACAACTAATTGTCGTTAACGATGGTTTCCTGTGTAATTTGCCCAACTCTTTTTGTTTATGTGAATTTTAATGTGCAGTTGTTCTTCGATGCTATAATTCTCAATTTAGGGTCATCGCTACATGTGTTGAAATCACTTTTTTATCCTAACTGAATAATTTTTATTTTTAAAATAGCTTCCTCTATACATTAAAAGAAATTTCACAAAAAGCAAACATAATAACCGAGCGAAAGTTGAATGAAGACAAATAAATAGAGTATGCTGTAAAACATTGCTTGAAAATCAAGGAATTTCTTAAAGTCGTTTGTGGGTTCACTTCTAAAAGCACAACCTGCTAAATAGAGTATCGATATGAAACGATATTAAGTAAACGACCTTGTACACCTCGCTGAAAATAAAAAACTTTCCTCTTTGACCGGAAATGAGAAACATTCATGTAGCATAACAATAGCCTGTTGTTTCATTTTTTTTCGCGTGCCCCGGTGAATGCAGGGACTTCTGAGCGCGACCGTAGACAGGAGTTAAGAATTGCCCGCTAAGTTGACCAATTATGGAGTACTTACTAACTGAGAGATATAACAGATTTGAAGCGCCACTCGACGAGAAGCACGTTACGCAGCATACGAAAAGAACAGTTGGAAGAGAACCAAAACGTTGGTGTTCAATTCTTTTTTTCGTGCCATTGGTATTGTTGCTACTAAGCTATCTGTCAACTAATTAACATACATATTGTGCAATCACATTCTGGAAACAATGATGCAATGACATATTTGAAAACTGTCACGTATGAAATGACAAGTGGCTGCTTCAAGTTTCTCAGCAATAAATAAGACAAAGATGAAAAGAGAGAGAAAAACCGGACTTCTGGCTGTTGACCAAAGATGAACCTAAAAGTTCTAGTTACCACTTTCCTTATAGCGGTTGAACATTTATTTAGCCTGTTCAGGACTTGAAGCTATCATAGTTTCACAAACTGATAACTCAGTTACCCGTCTTAGAAGATGTTAGCTCATGGAGCAATTAACTTACAAACTTTATTTTCGAAATCTCTTTCTGAAATGCTGTTATCACGATGGATCAAAGAGTCTGGCACAGAGTTTGTTTTATTGTTCGTCCAACCGAATCCACTGAAATTCATAAGTTGCAATAATCCTTTAATCCCAGTAAATTACAGTCATTAATAATAATTGAAGCGAAGTATTTTGAGTGAATTATTATGTTTTTTTTAACATTTTTCACTGAGAATCACAAAAATCGTCCAGTGTTTCTTCCAAACCCATGTAAAACTGATGTTTGTTTGTTTTTGTAAGTGTATTTTTGAGAAGGAGAAGAGTGCAAATTCAAATTTCATTTAACACACCTGGCAAATGACATCTCTATGTTTCGTCGCACTTTCTTTGTACTATAATTTTTTGTCGTCCATTCCTAGGAATAAGTAAAAATATAAAATTTCTCGTCTTAAATGTATACGAACGTGTTCATACCATTCCTCTTACCTCTCCGCGGATAATTCTGAATACTGGACTTTCTATCACTCATGTTTTATACTTCCTTTATTAATTTGGTAACCAGCCGAGGAACGCAACTGACTGAACTGTGCATGTAAATGAATGCCTTTTTATTGTTTGATTTGTTTGTAATATGTGCCTGGCATTTTAGGCTCAACTTCCGTCGGTCTCCCGAGAACAGCTCAACAAAGGTTTAGAAACTAATATCTCCGTGATTAAGGTTTGCTTTACTTTAGCGTTCGAAATTGCGAAATCAAAATTGAAATCTTCATTACATAAAACAGAAAAAAATAACAGAAAAATCGCGTGGGTGGCTAGTGTCTCATGTGGAAACGCAAGAATTTGCGGCGGAAAGGTGGTTTTGAGCATTTCCTCGCCCCAGTCCCCGAGACGTAGGTTCTCACTTGTACCGTTGCACTTATGTCCTCTTATTGCAGATATGTCCTCTGACGTAATGTGATACAGTGGCCAATCATATCCTGCGATCTATCGAGCGACACGCGGCTTGGGACTGGTTAAGAGACTCCGTTGTGGTTATGTCTTCAAGCAAAAATACTCATTCAAGGGGGTCGGGATAAGTGGAAAATTTGACCAGTATTTTCCGGTAACTGATCTGAGGAAAACATGCTGTTTGCATAATCACTGCGAACCGGATCATTGGCCTCTCATATTGCTTTCCTTGAAGTTCTATCGTTCGTTGACGCAGAGTGATCGCATCGTTTTTATAACCTAAACTTGGAAGAACAATTTGCTGCGCGTGAATAACAAAGCGACTTTCGACCAAAGGATGCGTTATTGTTCACGTTTTATTTGCAGCCTTGCTTTATTTACAATCTTCATTGCTCGACTTGCGACGTCAATGACAACATTTTAGCCACAAGCTAAGACAAAAGCACAATGTGGCGTCATATCACAATTGCTTTATTTTCTTTGATAGTTGAAGATCATAGATTATGGTTCGTCGACATAAAATTATATATTTTTGACACTTCACCTGATCTGCCGGAGGTGAGATCGACTGAGAAGTCCAAGTTGTGATTATTTGTCTGCGTCACGAAGTCTTCCTTCAATCACAGAAGTTTGGCCTTCAGTTGTTTATTTTGAGTACTGTTGGTTTTTGCCGTATCGCACTAAGCCCTCCGTTAAAAAAATTGAAGTAGTAGATTGTGACTTTATTGCGGTTCCGCTGATTTTAGCTGTTTTTTTTTAGTACTGTTTCTAAATTATTGTAGGATTTACTGCACTTTTGGGTGGATTTGTCCTATTTTACCCTGTTTATGACAAATTCACACAATGATTAAATCGAAAATGGGGCTAAAAGTGGCTATGGCAAGTCAATAGGATAGAATCCACCTAAAGGATGAATTTCACAGAATTTGTCCCGTTTTTCTAGAATTCATTGGAAAAAAAATGGAAAATCGGGTTGAAGATTGGATATAGCAACTTGGGATCTATCCCATTTGGAGAATAACTTTTCAGATTTTATCCTGTTTTTTGTCAAATTAACTGAAAAAATGGAAAATCGGAATAAAAATAGCATATGGGAACTTCGGGTATTATTCACTTGTAGCATGAATGCTCAGAATTTACCCCGTTTTTCTCGAATTCACTTATCAAATGGAAAATCGGGGTAAAGATGGCATATGGGAACTCAGCATATTGCTATCACTTGCGGGATGAGTTCGCAGAATTTACCTCGTTTTTCTAGAATTCATTGAAAAAAATGGAAAATCGGGTTGAAGATAGCATGTGGGAACTTAGGGTACTATTCACTTGTAGTATGAATGCTTAGAATTTACTCCGTTTTCTCGAATTCATTGATCAAATGGAAAATCGGGGTAAAGATGGCATATGGGAACTTAGCGTATTGCTATCACTTGCGGGATGAATTCGCAGAATTCACGGCAAAAAAAACATGCGTTCACTGTTAATTTTCCGAAATGGTGAATGACTGAGAAATTCAACATTAAACTGACGTTTTCCGATATCGGAAAACGTGCGGCAAATTCATTGTTCACCCTCAGTAAAACTCAGGAAAAACACGAAGTTCATCGCAAGTTATCCAGCACCAGGAAAATACCAATGAATAGCCTGTTCACCTGAACGTTTTTCTATAGTTTTCCCGTGCGCGCGAACAAGGCATTTTCCAAGCGTTTTTCCACAGAATAACTAACGGTGAATGCCATGAAAACATGATGTTTGTCGATTGTTTTCCTGCTCCACGAAAACGCTATTGTATAGCTTGTTTTCCTGAACATTTTACTCAAGTTTTCCCGAGCGTGCGATCGCTGCATTTTCCGAGCGTTTTCCTTGCAGAATTATCAATGGTAAATGCCATGAAAACATGATGTTTGTCGATTGTTTTCCTGCTCCACGAAAACGCTAGTGTCTAGCTTGTTTTCCTGAACGTTATTCTATAATTTTCCCAAGCGCGCGAACGTTGCATTTGTCGAGCGTTTTCCTGCAGAATTGCAAACGGTAAATGCCAAAAAAACAAGAAAATCGTCGATTGTTTTCCTACTCCACGAAAACGCCACTGATAGCTTCTTTTCCAGAACGTTTTTCTATAGTTTTCCCGAGCGCGCGATTGCTGCATTTTCCAAGCGTATTCCCAGATAATTACTAATAGCATGAAAACATGATCTTTGTCGATTTTTTTCCTGCTCCATGGAAACGCTAATGTATGGCTTGTTCAACCGAAAGTTTTTCTCTACTTTTCCCGAGTACGCGAACGATACTGTTCTCACAGAATTACTAACGACCGTGATTAAGAAATGAAGATGTGCTGTTCGTCTCTTGTTTCCCTGCTCTATGGAAACACTTGTGAACAGCTTGCATTGTTTTCCTGTAGCTTTTTGTAGTTTAACTAAGCTTATTGAGTCATTTGAGGGGATTGGATCATTTCAGGCAGTTGGGTCACTTGCACTGATTGGGTCATTTTCGCTGATGGCCACATGTTAGGTTCTGCTGTTTCAGAAAGTAAATGTTATTTGAAATTATTGGGTCATCTGAAACAGTTAGGTCACTGGAACCAATTTGGTCCTTTGAGGCAATTCTGTCATTTGGGCCAGTTGGATCATTTGAGGCAGTTGGCTTTAATTGGCTGGTTGGGTCATTAGAGGCAGTTGGGTCACTAGAACTGGTTGAGTCATTTGAGGCAATTCAGTCATCTGAACCAGTTGGTTCATTTAAGGCAGTTGGCTATTATTGACTGATCGGGTCATTTAAGGCAATTCAATCATTTGAGCTGGTTGGGTAGTTTAAGGCAATTTAGTCATTTGAACTGCTTGGGTCATTTGAGGCAATTTAGTTATTTGAGCTGGTTGAGTCATTTGAGGCAATTCAGACATTTGAGCTGGTTGGGTCACTTGAGGCAATTCAGTCATTTGAGCCAGTTGGGTCATTTGAGGCAGTTGTGGCATTTGAGCTAGTTGGATCATTTGAGGCAATTCGGTCATTTGAGCTGCCTGGATCATTTGAGGCAATTCAGACATTTGAGCTGGTTGAGTCATTTGAGGCAATTTAGTCATTTGAACTGGTTGAGTCATTTGAGGTAATTCAGACATTTGAGCTGGTTGGATCATTTGAGGCAATTGTGGCATTTGAGCTGGTTGGATCATTTAAGGCAATTCAGTCATTTGAGCTGGTTGAGTCATTTGAGGCAATTCAGTCATTTGAGCTGGTTGGGTCATTTGAGGCAATTCAGTCACTGGAGCTGGTTGGATCATTTGAGACAATTGTGGCATTTGAGCTGGTTGGGTCATTTGGGGCAATTCAGTCATTTAAGCTGGTTGAATCATTTGAGGCAATTCAGTCATTTAAGCCGCTTGGATTATTTGAGGTAATTCAGTCATTTGAGCTGCTTGGATAAATTGAGGCAATTCAGTCATTTTAGCTGGTTAAGTCATTTGAGGCAATTCAGTCATTTGAGCTGGTTGGGTCATTTAAGGTAATTTAGTCATTTGAGCTGGTTGAGTCACTTGAGGCGATTCAGTCATTTGAGCCAACTGGGTCATTTGAGGCAATTGTGGCATTTGAGCTAGTTGGATCATTTGATGCAATTTGGTCATTTGAGCTGGTTGAGTCATTTGAGGTAATTCAGACATTTGAGCTGGTTGGATCATTTGAGGCAATTGTGGCATTTGAGCTGGTTTGATCATTTAAGGCAATTCAGTCATTTGAGCTGGTTGAGTCATTTGAGGCAATTCAGCCATTTGAGCCAGTTGGGTCATTTGAGGCAATTCAGTCATTTGAGCTGGTTGGATCATTTGAGGCAATTCAGTCATTTGGGCCAGTTGGGTCACTTGAGGCAATTCGGTCATTTGAGCTGGTTGGACAATTTAAGGCAATTCAGTCATTTGAACTGGTTGAGTCATTTGAGGTAATTCAGACATTTGAGCTGGTTGGATCATTTGAGGCAATTCAGTCATTTAAGCTGGTCGAGTTATTTGAGGCAATTCAGTCATTTGAGCCAGTTGGGTCATTTGAGGCAACTCAGTCATTTGAGCTGGTTGGGTCATTTGAGGCAATTCAGTCATTTGAGCTGCTTGGGTCATTTGAGGCAATTCATTCATTTGAGCTGCTTGGGTCATTTGAGGCAATTCAGTCATTTAAGCTGGTCGAGTTATTTGAGGCAATTTAGTCATTTGAGCCAGTTGGGTCATTTGAGGCAATTCAGTCATTTGAGCTGGTTGGATCATTTGAGGCAATTCAGTCATTTAAGCTGGTCGAGTTATTTGAGGCAATTTAGTCATTTGAGCCAGTTGGGTCATTTGAGGCAATTCAGTCATTTGAGCTGGTTGGGTCATTTGAGGCAATTCAGTCATTTGAGCTGCTTGGGTCATTTGAGGCAATTCAGTCATTTGAGCTGGTTGGATCATTTGAGGCAATTCAGTCATTTAAGCTGGTCGAGTTATTTAAGGCAATTTAGTCATTTGAGCCAGTTGGGTCATTTGAGGCAATTCAGTCATTTGAGCTGGTTGGGTCATTTGAGGCAATTCAGTCATTTGAGCTGCTTGGGTCATTCGAGGCAATTCAGTCATTTGAGCTGCTTGGGTCATTTGAGGCAATTTAGTCATTTGAGCTGGTTGAGTCATTTGAGGTAATTCAGACATTTGAGCTGGTTGGATCATTTGAGGCAATTGTGGCATTTGAGCTGGTTTGATCATTTAAGGCAATTCAGTCATTTGAGCTGGTTGAGTCATTTGAGGCAATTCAGCCATTTGAGCCAGTTGGGTCATTTGAGGCAATTCAGTCATTTGAGCTGGTTGGATCATTTGAGGCAATTCAGTCATTTAAGCTGGTTGAATCATTTGAGGCAATTCAGTCATTTAAGCCGCTTGGATTATTTGAGGTAATTCAGTCATTTGAGCTGCTTGGATAAATTGAGGCAATTCAGTCATTTTAGCTGGTTAAGTCATTTGAGGCAATTCAGTCATTTGAGCTGCTTGGGTCATTTAAGGCAATTTAGTCATTTGAGCTGGTTGAGTCACTTGAGGCGATTCAGTCATTTGAGCCAAAAGCATTGAAAATCGGGTTGAAGATTGGATATGACAACCTAGGATCTATTCCATTTGAAGGATGAATTCTCAGATTTTACCCCGTTATTCTATAGAATTTTCAGAAAAAAATGGGAAATCGGGGTAAAGATAGCATATGGGAACTTCGGGTATTATCCACAATTTACCTCTTTTTTTTCCTAAAATTCACTGATCAAATGGAAAATTGGGGTGAAGATGGCATATGGGAACTTACGGTATTAGCTACTTGCGGGCCAAATTCTCAAAATTTACCCCGTAATTCTAGAATTAATTGAAAAAAAAAAAGAAAAAAAATGCAAAATCGGATTAAAGATTGGATTTGGCAACCTAGGATTTATTCCACTTGAAGGACGAATTCTCAGAATTCATCCCGCTTTTCTAGAATTCATTGAGAAAAGAAACTTTTTTTAAAATTTGTAATTTTTCCTCTTTTTTTCATTTTTAAGTAAGACTAGCGAGCCGCACAATGAAACACTTCTTGTAGTTGTAAGCTCCTCGTTTATTTCCGACGCGTTTCGTCTCTAATTGAGACTTCTTTAGAGAATGACTACAATTAACGGGGAACAGTATATTACATAGCACGTTGGTGTGCCTAAGTTTTTAATTTCCATGGAAGTTAATAACTGAAAGCGGGCGTTATAAAAAACGTCTAAATACATATTAAGTTATTGTGCGTTGCTTTATTTTGGGGGCTAACGATTAGCGCTAATCGTAGAATTTATCGCTGAAAAAAGAAATGGAAAATTGGGGTAAAGATGGCATATGGGAACTTAAGGTGTTATCCACTTGTAGCATGTTCTCTCAGAATTTACCCCGTTTTGCTAGAATTTATTGGAAAAAAATGGAAGGCAAGTCAGTAGGGTAAATTCCACTTGGAGGATGACTTTTCAGAATGAATCCCGTTTTTCTATAATCATTGAAAAAAAATGGAAAATCGGGGCAAACTAGATTAGATGTGGCAGGTCAATAGGACATATTCCAGTTGGAGGATAATTTATTAAAATTTGCCCCCTTTTTCCATAATTCCTTGAAAAAAAATTGAAAAATCAGAGTAAAGATGGCATATGGGAACTACAGGTTTTATCCACTTGTAGCATGAATTCTCAGAGTTTACCCTGTTTTTCTGGAATTGATTCACTAAAAAATGGAAAATCAGGAAAGATTTGACATGACAAAGTAGGTTATATTCCACTTGCGGGACAAATTCTAAGAAATTGTCCCGCTTCTCTAGAATTCACGAAAAAAATGGAAAAATCTGAGCAAAGATGGCATTCGGGAACTTCTGGTAATATCCACTTGTAGCATGAATTCTCAGAGTTTACCCTGTTTTTTTGGAATTAATTCGTCAAAAAATGGAAAATCGGGGCAAAGATCGGATATGACAACTTAGGATATATTCCACTTACGGTATGAATTCTCATAACTTACCCCGTTTTTCTGGAACTCATTGAAATAAAAATGGAAGATCGGGTTGAAAACTGGATATGGAAACTTAGAATGTATTCCACATACGGGATGAATTCTCAGAATTTGCACCGTTTTTCTGGAATTAATCAGAAAAAAACCGAAAATGAGGGATGTTCCGAGTTATAATTTATTCCAATTTTAAGATAAATGAACACAATTTATTCCGTTTTCTAGAATTCGTTGAACAAATGGAAAATCAGGGACAGATTAGACATTGCAAGTCATGATATTAACCACTCGTGGAAAGAATTGTCACGGTTTACCTCGTTTTTCTAGAGTTATTTGAACAAATCGGGATAAAGATTGGATATGGAAAAGTTATGATATTATCCACTCGTAGGTTGGTTCAGAAAATGGAAAATTAGGGTGAAGATTGGATTTGGCATGTTGGGATATATTCTACTTGCTGGATAAATTGTAAGAATTCAATGAAAAATGGAAAATAGCGGTTAATATTGGATATGTCAAGTTGGAATACATTACATATGCAGGGTACGAGCTATTTGATTGTTTTGATTTTCGAATGCGCTTAAAACATGGAAATGCATGGGAATGAACAGATATACCGCATTTGTAAGTTAGATCGCCGGAATTGCACCCTTTATTCGCGTAAAAGAATGTTAAGATGGGGGTAGGTGTCGAAAGGTTACCCTCGGGTGAAGTCAATAATTTTAGCCGGTACATTGTAGAATCCCAGCACAAAGCCTGGAGATTATTGGACAAATATCACCGAGCCTGAGGAGATTTTTATCGCTGGAAAAGAGAATGTAGCCTTCCCTATAAAATATTTATCAGTCTGCAAGTTTTGATGCTATGTTTCACCACTGTGATGTTCTTATTGTTGAGACCGGTCTGTATATTACTCACACCCTTGGAATTTAAGTCAATTTAGCGTTAAAAAAGTTTTCAGACAATTGGAAATTTTCCCAGAAGTCGCTGTATCCACAGATGCATGTGCATTTATTGACGGCAAACTATTGATTTATCTTTGCTTGACAAGCAAAGTGCACATATACATAGAGGACTACGGGTTCTATGCACCGTCAGATAAAACATTGTAACAGAATATTTAAAGAGTCGAGTGCAAAGAAAGCCATTCCAAAAGGATCTCATTCCAGAGAGACATCTGCCCAAAAAGCAGTATGCTTATATGAGAAAAGAAAAGAAAAGAAAACTTAAGTAATTCAGATTTAATCAAATTTTTAACAGATGACAATATTAACAAGCATTACTTTCTTGTCACTATTAACATGCATCACGAAAGAAGACAATTGAGCAATAACTATCAGTCATGCTAATACTAAGTCAAGGCTTTGTCACAGTTTCTTTCTCAAAAAGATATTGTAGATGAATATGAAGAGTGATTTTATCCAACCGGTGAAATTGGTCATAAACTACTGTGCATTACAAAATTTTTGGTTTGTGTCATGTTTTCCACACACAACATGGGGAGAACCAACAATCAAACATGCGTGCTGGTGTCATACAGGTTTGTTTACATACTGTTTCATGGGTTGAGTAAAATCACTCTAGTTGTTCCTTTTTTAATGTTTTATATAAATTTTGGTTACCTTTTTCCCGCTATGATATCTTTTGTTGATAAAATCATCTTGATAAATAGGATACACTGTAAGTGTTTGGAACAAATAAACACTTTTTTTGTGTCATTTAAGCAGGAGTGATTGGTGCTAAATATTTTTTCTAACCGCATGTGCAAACCGTAATTAATCTAACTCAAAATTCAGGCTTAAATTGCTCATCTAACAAACAAATGGTTAGTTAAAAAAAAAACTCCTTCAGTTGTACTTGAACATGCAACACTTCCATGGAAATAAACATCTTCAGTACAAATAATTCAAGTAAATAACTTCAGGTGAAATAGTGATTTTTTGGAATTTGTGAAATATAAAGTAGACTACACTGCACTAATATACAATAAATCCATTCTATCCTTTACTCACTTGCAACTATTTGGCTCTAACTGTTCAATACTATTTGACAGATTACAGAAAGTAACTCTGTCCTTCCAATCTGCCCTTATATACTTTTGAATAAAATAAAGCAGTTGACACAAGATCGAGGAGTCAAGGCTATTTTATTCACCCATTCACTCATAATGGTTGGTAAAATTTCTTTTTTATATGGGTTGCTGTAAATGCAAAGATTTTAAATAAATTCTTTGCAATTTAAATGTTTGTGTCATTTTTTAAAATTTTACTGCTCTGGAAATGCACTGGATATGAAACTCTGGATGTTCTCTGGCCATGTCTAGGTACTATTCACAATTTGGAGCTGCAGAATTTTGGATATAACTTGAATTAGGCATGCTTCAAAACCCAATTGAAACTGTTAGAGTGAATGCATGACCTGTTAGGTATTTAATTATTAGTATTACACTGTGCCAAATAGCTTTCCTTTACTGATTTTATTTAAAATTACAAAAAGTCTTTCTCCTCAAGTTGCCTCCATTTCCAGTCTCTCCACATTCCATAATGATGCTGTTTTGTAATGCTCAATAAGATCCATCCATCACTATCAACTTGCTTTAAGATACTTGCCACATCAGTTCTGTGGTCTCCTTGGTCCAAAATTCCAAGGCTCTATCCCACTTGTAATGAAAAATCTTTGTCTCAACCTACCCATCCTTACCTGCCTCCAGTAATCAAAATTAACCTTTTTTTCTGTTGTCGTCACTGCATGGTAACACCCTCTTGGAACATTTATCCCTTTCTCCTTCCTTAGTTTGAAAAGATATTGCTCAGTGATGGCATTAAGGCCTTGGAATACCTTCCTTCCTTCCTTCTTTCAAATAGAGAATCTGTAGGGTTGGAATCTGTGAAGAAAATCAGTCTCCATTAGAAAAGAAACTTTAATGACACTCAGCTGATGAAAGACTGTCTTTACCAAATTGGTATTAAAATGCACATTTGGCCTACTTTCATTGGGTTGGTTGGACTTCTTTGCTAATGAAGTACCACTAACCTTGAGTATCAGTATGTTAATGATAATATGCTATGAATTAACTCAAGGGACAATGAAAACAACCTCATCCTACTGTTAACCCAACAAACAAATTTAGCAATCAAAGAAGGAACATCAATCATTAGATGTATTTATAATAATTTCCCTTAAAATTTATTGCAGACATAAGGCACTAAAAAACATCCAAAACTGGTCATCAAAGGACACATAGAACAAAAGCAATAGTAATTATAATTGTAATAATAGTCATAATAATAATATTCCCCTAAACTACTTGGCATGTTACAAGAACATCTCTGCATAGTATAAAATAATAATAATAATGATATTCCCCTAAACTACTTAGCATGTTACAAGAACATCCATGCATAGTTTTAATTAATAATAATAATAATAATAATAATAATAATAATAATAATAATAATAATAATAATAATAATAATAATAATAATAATAATAATAATAATAATGTAAGAGAAAACCTAAACAGAAGAAAACTATAAATCACTCACAAACTCTGCATACCTCATAAGAAGCATCTTTGGGAGGCTTGAGGAGCTCAAACAGGACAAAATCTTCATCATCTGGTTCACTGGCTATAAAAAAAGCACACAATGCTTTCATTAGCAAATAACAAAAAACAAACAAGGTTTATAGAGATAAATAATTATGGAACAATGTAGCAAAAAACTCATCTTACAAAAACAAAGAGTCAAAGAGTGAAAATGGTCAACATAATTATTAACTACCTTGAATATTGTTTTCATTTGACAGCTGTGTCTTTGTCCAGTAGTTGAATGTCTAGTGGTGAAAGAGGAAAGAGGAGGGAGGAGAACAAATAAATCATCATTAATATCGTCATAATCCTCCTCAAAATCTCCTGATTCATACTCACCAGGAAAAGCAACACCAAAACCAGCAGAAACCTCTTCCATGGTTTTTCCAGTACTAAATGGACTCACTCCTGTTTTGCATTTCTTGATTCCATCTCCACCTATTCTTGCACTGCTGTCTTCACCAGCACAATGCACAAAACAGTATCTGCCAGTTTTTCATCAACATATTTCTGGCATCCATTGAAGCTACAATCTGCTAAACAAAATATAGTATTTGTAAATAAGTACTAGCTATCTATGATTGCTACCTTTAACATACACTCACTGATTAACCCTTTATACCCTAACATCAGTAGGCATATTCTCCGTACCGTTCTCTATACATTTCCTGAACTGTTGACAAGGAGAATTTGTTTAAAAATCAAGAGCTTTATAAGTTGTTGGTCATTTCCTTGATTCATGTGGGATGTGGGGTTATATCAGGGGTGATTTTGTAATGAGAAATTAGAGGCTGGCCACTCTTAGGGTTTAAGGGTTAAGATTTTTTCTTTCATTAATGTATTGCAAACTGTACATAACTAGTAAAGCAGATCCTATTTAATGGTTCAGAGATGACCTTTCTGCAAGTAACTGGAGTTGAGGCAATGGAAGGTATTATTGCATGCTCAGTGTATTGTAGCATAGTATTTAAAAGTTTCCTGTTTCTGAATTCCAGCAGTGGATAACTCTTGTATTCCAGCACTGTTATTTTCCAGCCCCTCTCAGCTGTTCTCAGTTTCTCAGCAGGAGTTAACTGTTGTATTCCAGTAATGTTAGTTTCCAGCCCTACACAGCTGTTCTGAGATTACCAGCAAGGAATAAATATCCTTTTTACAGTACTTACTTGTATTTTCCAGCCCCTGCAAGCTGTTCTGTCATTTTTGTTTTCTAGCTGGAGGTAACTGTTATTTCTAAGCACAATTATTTTCTGGCCTCTCTAGGCTGATTGGAGTTTTCCTGCTCGAGTTGACTGTTATTTTCTGTAAAACAGAATAATATACATAAGGACCCAGGCATGAAGTGAAGAAACCTTCCTTGGAAACCTTGGAAACAAGACAATGTTTTTAATTGCTCAGATCAAAACCAAAAAATTTTATTGTTTGTTAAAAACATTGTTATATAATGTTAAATGTTACATAATGTTAAAAATATCAAGGCCAACAGTAATTCTGAACACAAAATTTAATAAATTTGACACCTGTGGAGTATATAGCATTGCTTATGAATGAGACAAGAATGTGCTTTTAAATTTCCATCATACCTGAATAATGTCTGTGTAAAATTGGAGCTCAAATGTAGTATTTTTTAACCTATAAATCTACTCCTAGTAAGTGGCCCTGGCAACCTATCTTTACATGTAACTGCCAATAAAATAACCCTCCATCTTCATAAAGATCTCAGTAAGCTTTTAAGGCCTTCTTGTCATTTTTTTAAAGCATGGCCTCACAAACTTTTTCTTTTGGCTCCACCGATAAAAAACATTTAGGGAAAGTCAAATAATCAACAAGCACAACTAGTACTTAAATACTAAGTTAGCAATTGACTGAGACACCATTAGCACCACAATAAAAAATGCAAGAACCCTCAACTGGCTGAAACTTGCATCATTCAGTTGCATACTATTCTTCCCACATTTCCTAATAAATTAACCTATATTTAGTGGATACCTCTATAACACAGACACTAGGGAAGGTTCTTAGAGAGGTTACCTTTGATACTTTTATAACTATAAAAGTAATAGCTTTCGCTGCAGTTTAAAGTGATTTAATTTTTGAGATACAGTTAACTAATTCTTCACTTATCATACAAAAGCTGTGCAAAGCATATCAATTGTAAATAACAAATGTGGAGAGTTACAAATTACTTTCAGTACTTTATAGCGCAAGCAATGTGTTCCTTACCATCATTTTTCAGTGTTTTCTTTCCATTTACAGACTCAAGTGGCTGTAATGAAAAAACAAATTTTACCTCACTTCCTAAAGCAAGAAATCACAAGAATAAACAAGTGTAGAAACTTAGACATACTTTGGCTAGAACCCTAATTCAAAAATAAAAAAACTACCCCCTGCAAAAAAAATGTACCACTGTCTTTGGTACCATCCTGTTCCTCCCCTATTTCCTTTTTTTTGTTTTTTTTTTTACTTTTCTTTTCTAACAACTTTCAAACATATACCATGCTTCTTCTTGATGGGAAGAGGTTCCATAAAAAACCCAAATAACCAGAAAGATTACCGGCAAGATAGATAACCAAATGGATAACCAAATGAGTAGTGGTACCAAACTAAAGCTTGTAGCAATTCACCGACCTGATTATTACACCCTATTCTGTTTCCCCAGGTCTGTGTGAACTAGATTTTGAGCACAGAATGTAATACCTCACCAAACATCTGCTAGGATGACTCACTTAAAAGTGTGCATGATTATCATCTCTTGCTGAGATAGCACACTACACTTCAATGTTTTTATTACTACACATATGGGGGCTTTGGTAAGATTGTGGAAAGGAGGGAAAACATTTGAGCAGCTGGGAGGGACAAAAATGACAGTGTGGCAGCCATTTATTCTCACTTGGATAGCAAAGTCTGGGGAACCTTTCCCTGGAAATTTAAAAGTTTGGATGTCCATTTTAGGCCACTATTTCTCAAGTTGGCTAAAAATTATATCTGCTACAAGGGAGAGTGAGGGAGAGTGTTGACACTGATTTAATGAATAGAGTAGCTTTTACATAACGAACTATATAAACATTATATACATAAGTATGTTGTCTTGTTGACAATGTCTGTATGGTCTTGTTTGATTTTTACCTTTGCCTTGCTCAAAAATATGAAATTGTGCCCTGGACAACATTAAATTTGGGGCACAGTGCTGCGATTTCTGATACAGTATATTTAAAGCAATTACTGATGGCGAAGGAATTAATTGGTACTTCAATGATGAATGTAGAGCACAGCAATCAATGTAAACCATCGTACCAAAAAACATGGTGACTGGTACATTCATCTAGAACTCTTTGCACAAGAAAATCCTGGAACCACTCAAAAAGTCAAGCACAAAAAATCAGAAAAATTTAAAATTTGCATACATAATGTTGTTGTTTTGCAAAATATTGCTTTCTACATGTGTCTTACCCTAAGAATAAAGGTAAAATTTACAGGCACCATCTTTGTCTGTAAGTGGATTGAATCTATTGGGTAAACACCAGAAAAAATAATAATATTGATACAAATAGGCTGAGGGTTTAGTATAGGTATGCTGTGGTTAAGTTTTATCCTTAGTATATTCTTTAACTTTTAAAAGAGGCCAAATTGATAGTGATATATCATCTCACCATAACTTAGGCTAAGAGCTAAATTTTATCTTTCTCTACACAAAATGCATTTTCATTCATATCATTAACAAAACCAAAGGAAAATGATTTTTACACCAAGGACAAGCAAAACAGATACCTTTCATCTGCACTTTTGTTTACTTTGCTTTGCTGCTGGTTCTCATCCATGCCTGTATGAATGATATTAAGTAAGGGTGAAAGGATTGGTATTTTCTTCACAAAGATAGTTGCAGAGAGTGTCTCCATTGATATATGGATTACCAGACACTCACAATGAACGCCAACAAGACCAAGTTCTTGCTAACAAGTGTAGGAGCAATAATTGCTAATAATGGGCAATAGTCTGTATTGAATTAAGTATTCATTTGTGCATGAATTAGTATTTATTTCATTTTAATGTTTGTAACACACAATTGAAAAAGTATGTAAAATGTGGTAACAAAATACATATCATTGTGGTATTCCTCATAATTTAGTTCAAGGGGTTTTATTCTAAATAGATCAAAAGAAAGAAAGTGGCATATGTCAGCCACTGATTTAAATAGAAAAGCACATATTATTAAGTGATGAGTAATTTTGCTGCAAATTTTATGCCCTTCTGGGTGAGCAAAGAGAATGATGACCCAACTGTTACTTGCTGCAGAGCGTTAGGAGCCAGCACCCTATCGTTACAATACAATACAATACAAAGACTTTATTTAAACACGATAATTGTTAAAGCGACTACACGCTTGTGGGGTCGTGCGTAAAATGGAATAAAATGAAATGTAGTAAAATACAATAATTAAAGTAGCCTATCAAAATTAGAAGATCTAAAAATATTTAAAATTGGGGTCCTTAAAATTCGCTGTCTGTGGAGAAATGGAATTAAAGTTCAAATTTAAAAGTGCCTTTGATTTGTAGGCTAACGAGGAGAGCTGCTTAATGGTTATATTTCTTAAATTTGATTCTTGGAGAAGTGTGTTAAAAACGATAGGTCCTCTTCTGGAAAAACTGTTTTTCATGTAATATGTATTGAATTTTGGTACTTTTATGTTGGCATTACTTCTTAGATTTTTCTTAGTATTCACGTCAACTTCTTCGGTGGTATCTAAGATGGATATAGGTAAAGTCTTCTTATCTATTTTGAACATCAGTTTAGCTAAATTAACTTTATATGTGGTTTCAATAGAAGACCATCGAGCTTTGCTTAGTACGTCAGACTTAGGCATATCCCATGGCCAGTTAAAAATTAATTTTGCTGCTCTACAGTGTAAAGACTCTAATGCAATTAGGCCCTCCTTATTAGTAAGGCCGCCCCAGACGGTGATACCATATATAATTGATGGGTAGATTACTTTAAAGTATAAGTCCAGTAGCATAGGTCTTGGTAAGAACAAGCTGCGCTTCAGCATGTTAAGCTTATTTACAAAGCTGATCTTTAGTGCTTTGACATGGTAGTCCCAGTTAAGTCTATTATCAATATAGACTCCAAGCAGCCTGGTGTGTTTAACCCATCTTATACAATGATTCATCAGTATTAATGACTGTAGTGGACCATTGAAGTTTCCTCGATGAATTAGCATGCCTTCGCATTTCTTGGGGTGAGGCAATAGTTGATTTCTTAAGCACCATAGCCCTAGTTCCTTGAGAGCAGCATTTAGTTCGGCAATAACAATGTCTACGGTGTCTCCGATACAGAACAGGGTGGTATCGTCTGCGTACATAAAAACAGTTGCATTTGTTATATTATCAGGTAGATCATTTGTGTAAAGTGCGAACAAGGTTGGACCGAGGACTGATCCCTGAGGAACGCCTGTATTAATGCGAGCAAAATCAGAGGCTGCGCCGTCAATGACTGTGAACTGTCGCCTCCCCTTTAAGTAGCTGTGAAGCCAAGCAGCCAGGTTGCCCTTGATCCCAAAGTCAATCTCGAGTTTATGCAGCAATATTTTATGCGATACACAGTCAAAGGCCTTTTGAAAATCGACAAAAACCACTCCGACAACTTTACTGTTATCAACCACTTGTCTCCATTGTTCTGTCAGTTTTATAAGCATTAATTCAGTAGAAAAGCCTTTCCTATAAGCCCATTGGTTTTCAGTGACTAAACTGTGCTCGTGGAATGTATGGTTGACGATTCTCTGAGAGACCGTTGATTCAAGGATCTTGCTGGGTATACTGAGAATAGAAATTGGCCGATAGTTGCTCATGTCGCTCTCATCGTCCTTTTTGTGGATAGGGCTCAGCCTAGCCACTTTCCATTGTTCAAACACGTAGCCAGATCTTAGACTTTCACAATAAATATGGTATAATGGATGGACCAACGCATTCCCGGCAGTTTTTAGAGTTCTAGAAGAAATCTGGTCGGGACCGGTAGCTTTATTCCATTTAAGATCTGATAAATACTTTTCAATTTCGGATTTTGATAAAATAACGTCTTTGATAACAGGAACTGACTTTAATGTTGTGGCAGCGTTGACTTTTGTGAATGAAAAGTTCCTTGTTAGATTAATTCCTATATTAGAAAAGAAAGAATTCATCAGATTTGATTTTTCTTTACTATCGACTGCCAGAGAACCGTCTTCCCTCTTCAAGGGTCCAATAGCCTTTCTGAGTTTTGGTGCAGTGGCATTGCGAAGAAGATTCCAATACTCCGCAGCGGTTTTTATTTCAAGTAGTTGGTTCTTGAAATGTTTAGTTTTCGCCCGACGTACGTCCGTGGTGATTTCATTACGTAATCTTTTGTATTCCTTCCATTTGACCGGATCTTTAGTGCGAGTGGCTACTTTGAATAATTTAAACCGTTTGTTCATCTTTAATTTTATTTCGCTGTTAATCCATGGTGAACAGACGCTGCGAACCTTGACGTCTTTATAAGGGGCATGGACATCACAAACATCGTTGAACAAAAGATTCCAGCCCCAAAGGACGTCGTCTTTGTCTTCGAATATGTCTAGTACGTGAAAAGGTATTCGTTCGATATCTTTCTGGAAATCTTGAATGTCACATCTCTTGAAGTTTCTTGAGCGGACAATCTTCGGAGGGGGTCTTTTGGATTTCAACTTCAAAGTAGCGTAAACTAAACTGTGATCAGATATGCCCAGTGGCAGCACGCCGCATTGACGAACCATGTTTGCTTTAGTTGTAACAATGAGGTCAATTAGGGACTCCGTTGTGGATGTTATTCTAGTTGGTTGAGAGATAATGTTTTGCATATTGAAGTCTTTTGTGGCAGCGTTGTTTTGTTTATTTTTTGTTTATTTTCGCATATGTTTTGCATATTGAAGTCGTTTATAAGAGACCAGATCTTCATCATATGTGTAAGCAGTTTGTAAGTTAACTTTCCAGGATATGTGAAGTTTAACATCGACCATACATCCTAGCTGAATTTTTGCGTAGCCCCATACATTTACAATGAATACATGTCTTCCACTGTACCCATAATAGCCACCAGTGTAGACACTATGAGACTGCTACATGCAACACAATACAAATTATTGAGGCTGGAAGAAAATCACAAGTTTTTGATCATTGAAACACCGAGAGCTGTCCTGGTTTTTAATAGACGTGTAATATCTGGTGTTGCATGTCCCAAACAAAATAAAAAAGTCAGTCCTCGACACAGAAGTATTCAATGAATCCAGGTATCATGCAGCTACATGAAATCTACTGGAATTTAGCACAAAACTTTAACGCGATCTTTGAAGAATGGTTGTAATATTTAAAATTTAAAAAAAACTAGCATGAAGCGCAACGAAAACCTTACCTTGTTGTACTAGCTCCAACAGAAAAGTAAGGAAAGCCATGAGGCAATGTCAAATTCTCGTCTTCCTAGGCTTTCCAACGTATGGAAGAAAATTTCCCAAATACCTCGCACTTAAAAACGCAACCAGAATCTTACTCTTTCACCAATCCGAAGCGTCCCAAAAGGTGTCAAGGATAGCCCATGAAATTCTCAAACTTCGAGCGCGGAAATCTTAACGATCTTTTTACACTTTTGCTTTGCATCCCTCCCCTAGTTGGGAAGTGACACGCAGAAGACACGATCACAACGCACTTTGATTGGAAGAAGTAAAACTGCATTCTATTGGTTATAATGTGTGAGGACATAACCACAACGGAAGACACAACTGCAGCGCTACACTCACTTCGGTGCAACAACGCGTCAGTAATACGAACAGAGGGCATGATCTATTTGCGGAAGAACTCTTCGGATTTTAATTAATACGAGACTTTGATCAAAATGGTCAAAGTTGCTTGTTCGTCCAATTCAAGGTAAAGTTCTACTTGAGTTTTGGTTTGATATTTATTTATTTAAGATTTTATTTGGTTTATTTTACAATATTATGCAAGTATTATCGTGTAAGACTTGTTTGTAAATCAAGGCGCTTGATATTGGACTGAAATCGATGAGAATCGATCGTCAATTGCTGAATCCCACAGAGCATTTGCTATAAATTCGCGAATTCCAACTGTTGATTAAAAAAAATACCCATTAACTCAAGAAGCGCCATAATGTTGCCCAACAGCTAGTTCAGCTTTGAGTATATTTTGTCGATTACAAGCTGAACTAACAATAGTTGAACGCTGTCGTTTGTCAACATTGGTTTTACTGTAAGTTACTTTAATAATATTAACTTTTTGAAATATGAGTCTATATTTCTGGTTCCTGTACTGTATAATCATGACCTAATCTTTGTAAATTATGTGAAGTTGAGCGTAAGCTTGAACTTAAACTTGTTGGCGATTGGTTAAAGAGGAAACAAAATAGAGGCTTGAAGCAATTTAGTCTTTAGCAGACGTTGAACCTGTGCTTTTGAGTTTCTACCAACTGAGTTACATAGCACATGTATGAGGGTTCCCAATGGGGTTCTTCGATCCCAGAATACCAACTTAAATTTTCTCTCAATCAAATCTCGATTCCAATCATAAAATTTATTCCTAGTCCATTGCCTCAACTTAAAAAAGGCCCTTTTTGATGGGCAATAATTCTCTCAACCAGCATTGATCTATTGAAATATTTTCTTACCATAAGGCATTTTGTCAACTTCATTTGATTAATCACTTTAGAGAGAAGCCAACATCTTCACAGAGCAAAATATTCTTATTTTTTTCTGATTGTCACAATGGTCGGTCACCAAGAAATAAAAGGTCACTTCCAGAGGACAGGGAAAGGCTCAGAATGTCCAGATATCACCTATGGGTTGCAATGAGAGCAAAAGTGCATGACATGGCATGTGTGCAGATAAGACTGTCATAACAAAGCTTTGTGTGGCTCTTTTTAGCCTCCCACACAGGAGTTTCTAGGGGAGTGCATTACGTTTCGTGGGGACAGAAACATGATCCCCAAAAAATGGCTAGGTTTTTTTGGACTTTCGTGTAGATCAATTTCTTCATAAATTCTTGCCAACAGACTTACTGGTTCTAATGGCATTTAAGTAATTATTGTAAGCCAAATCGCACCCCTCAAAATTGTCAATTCATGTGTCCCATTCATTATAACAAATCTTTAAATGATTTAGGTCCTAGCTATATTTGTGATTTGTTGCAAACTTACAAGCCACCTAGGAATTTATAATCATCAGCCAGGAACTTGTTAGTAACACCTAGATCGAGGTTAAAAATTTTATGGTGATCATGCTTTTTTGGTCTGCACCCCCTAAACTTTGAAATAATCTTCCAGAGAATATAAAATGTAATTAAAATCTTACATCTTTTAAGAGCAATCTTAAAACTTATCTTTTTAAGCGATATTTTAATTTAAAGTTTTGCTCTAGTATTTTTCATATTTAAACATTTTATTGTAAAGTGCCTTAGAGCTCTAGAATAGGGTGCTATAGAAGTTTTTGTGTTATTATTATTATTATTATTATTAACAACACCACATCTTGCTCCCTTCTTCCTCTAAGTTCCCGGATCCCTGCCTTCAAATAAGCCTGATCCCAGATCCTGAAAAACCTATTGGGGACCCTCATGTAGTGAGCAAGGCAAATTTTTGTAGATTCTTTGTTGTGGAAAAGGAATCTCATTACTATAAATTAATATTTTTTAAATATTTCTGTTTCATACTTTCTTTCTGATAAGTGGGAGAAGGGACAAAATTGTTGTGTCTAGTTATATATTCCAATTGGGAATCTTCACAACACTTCCTGTTTAACCTTTTCAATCTCAAGATCTTGTCAGTGATTCTCTTTACTGACTGTGGCATCCAATATTAAGATGTTCTGAGAATTTGCAATTGGATCATGTAATAATCACCTAATTGATGTTTTCGGCTTGATTTTGTTTTGATATTGTTAGGAAAAATTCTGTCTTGGTCACTTATGGGATTGAAAGGGTTAATACTTCCAAATACTTTAGTGACTTAGTTTTGTTTTTCAGACCCAAGTTTACAAAGCACGATGCCATAGCTCTGTGCCTGGCGCTGTTTATTCCATTCACTGTTATTATCCTTATTTCGGTGTCAGTTTTTCCATCACTGGGAGGCAGTCCATTGCCTGACTTTAGCAGCCCAACAAAGGTAGGAACAAATTATCTGGCAGTTAAAATCTTAAAAAATCTATTAATTTTGTCTCACATAAGTTTTTATTAACCCTATACACCCAAATTTTAATATCCATGTCTCTTTACATCACCTATGGTGCTTACAAGGCACATTTGTTTGACAATCAGGAGTTACTTGAATTGGTGATCATTTTCTTTTCTCATGGCCTTTATGTTGGATTCAAGAGTAACACTATAAGGAGAAATAAGAAGCCAGTCACTTTTATAGGTTATAGGATAAGTTTGGTCAGTCATTATGTGTCACTTTGTGACTGTAGCCCTTTTGTTTTTACTTTGCATGTATGATTGATTGTTTCTCTCTTTTACTTGTTTTTGTTCAAGGGTTTTGAACCAAGAGGTACAAAACTGAGTAACAAGATGGTGACAATAAAAAATTTTTATGAATCTCCTCTATCACAAAGAGGAGGCCAGCAGAACAATGTCTCATCATCTGTAAAGAGAAACTCAACTCAAAGTTCTCTTGAACCTCCTTTGCCATCTGATGAACTTAATAGGTATGTTCATGTAAGAATGATGTTCATTTTTGAGGCATCAGGTGGCGATGAAAACTTGTTAGTATCCAGCAAGCTCAAAGATGTTTGTGAAATAGAGAATTCTATTTTGAGTGCCAGCTCTTCATATGCACAATACTGTCTCAGCATTTATGATGGAAAAACAACAAAGTGTCACTCAAGCTATTCTCTGGGAAATTATATTGCCTTGCTTAATAACCGCACAACATGTCGAGATATAACTGATCAGGATGTTTTATACGTCAAGAATTTGTTGCTTCAGTGCCACCCTTACTTTGTGAAACAAAGTTTGAAGGGATCTTGTGCCACTTCCAGCTGTGAGGGTGTCCCAGCTAATTGCACCAAACACAATGCTGTGTATAATATTTTCCAGTTTCTAACAGATAATGAGATGAGTCCATCCAATGATATGTTTCTGAAATATACAACATCTTTCCCACAAGTATCTGGTTATGACTTATATGATTTATATGATGAGTTGTATTTGGAGCTAAAAGATGGTGTTCCTGAAAGAGATGGGGTGAAACTTGCCTCTTATTGGTTTGGGAGCTATAAGTTTGATCTTTTTCAAATTAAGCTTCTCACTGAAGTCATATACCCTGCTCTTGCCATGATTATTGTTTTTCTTATTATGTGGTTTTTCTTAGGTTCTTTCATTCTCACTTTCACCGGCCTTTTTTGCATTATTTATGCAATTGGTCTTTCATATTTTCTTTACACAATGGTCTTCAAAATAGACTTCTTTCCATTTCTGAATGTTACCACACTGGTGTTTTTGGTGGGCATTGGAGCAGATGATGCTTTTGTGTATTATGACATATGGAGACAGACACTTGCTGCTAACCCTTGTGCAAACATCATGCAGCTGACATTGAAGACCTTGCGTTATGCTGCCCTCTCCATGCTTGTCACAAGTTTGACGACAGCATCAGCATTTTTCGCAGGAGCATCTTCCTCCATCACTGCTGTTAGGTTGTTTGGACTGTTTGCCGGTACATCCATCTTGACAAATTACTTGCTGATGATAACATATTTCCCAGCTGTTGTGGCTTTGCATGAGAAGTGGGTGCTAAAGTACAAAGATGGACATTCAAGCTTGGAGGTAGTCCCTGATGAATCTTGTGATCTTGATGAAGTTCAGTCTCCTAAGACTGGGGCACTAATAGCACAGAACATGTCAGAGAGAAACGTCATGAAGTCTGTTGTTAACAGTCCTGTCAAGCAAAATGAGGGAAGCATTTGTTTTCTGCAAGTCATTGACTTTCCATGTTCTTTGTTAATATCAGCCACAAGTTTTTTCAAAACAGCAAGTTCAAAGGTGTTTGAAGATTGGCTACCAAAAGCAGTGATCAAGTTACGTTATGTATGGATTGCCCTGTTAGCGTGTCTTACAGTTGGATTTCTATGTGTTAATTTTGTTAAACCAGGTCTGCAGCTGCCAAATACAAGTGACTTCCAGGTGTTTAGTTCATCCCATCCACTTGAAAATTATTACTTAAACTATAAAAGCTACTTTAGATTCACCAGTTCGCAGCAAAGTGGTGGGATGTGGCTGGAACTGTTCTGGGGAATAAAACTTGAAGATAATGGAAATCATCTTGACCCAGATGACTATGGCACCCTACAACTGGATGAAAGCTTTGATAAATCAAATCTGTTCAGTCCAGCTGGTCAAAAGTTCCTCCGTTACTTGTGTCAGTCCATTGAAAAGCAACCATTTTTTGTAACTTTTCCTTCAGGTGATACATGCCCTATAGAAGCATTCATTAAAGCTTGTACCTCACCAAAAACAGCATGTTGTGGGGTTAATGCTAGTTTTCCATTTCCAGCTGATACTGCAGAGGGCTGTTTGAGAACAGCTTTATCCATGCCTAATTCTACTGGAGTTAGGCTTTTGTTTGACCAACAAGGGAAAGTGATTGGTTTTCATTTGCAAATAATCACAGTTCAATCATTTACCACCAGCTTTACTGTTATGGATGACTTCTGGAAGAAAGTGACAGATTGGTTTGACAAAGAAATGGCTAAGGCTCCAACAGGATTGGAGAATGGTTGGGTAGGATGCTGGAACTTAGACTTCTATGCTCTGCAGATGGGACTGTCAGAAGGAACATACTCTTCTTTGGGAATCTCTGTGGCTGTATCGTTTGGAGTCATGCTGCTTACAACCCTCAACATCTTAATCAGCATCTACGCAATCATTACCATCATTGGAATTATTTCCATAACCATTGGGTGTCTTGTGCTGGCTGGCTGGCAATTGAATATTTTAGAGTCCATTGTGGTGTCAGTTGCAGTGGGTCTGTCCATTGATTTCACAATGCATTATGGTGTGGCTTACAGACTTGCACCAGACAAAAGTCAGAGAAATAGCAGGGTGCGTTACTCTTTGAAGCACATTGGATCTGCCATAACAATGGCTGCTCTTACAACATTTTTCACAGGTAGGCAATTCCTAGTTACGATGATTATCTTAAAGGTTAAATCTTGAAGAAGTTTCTTTTTATTACTATTATCATATGAACTGTAAAGTTTCCTTTATCTCTTATTCAAAACATTATAAAAATAAGAATGAAAAAAAAAAGGGAAAAGAAAGGAAGAAACAGGAAGCTCAGCATCACACAAAATAGGAACCAACTGAGCTGGGTGGGGCTGGACTAGAAAATATTTGGTTTGAGGTCTTAAACAAAATCATCTCCGTTCTGGCTTGAGCTAACTCAATCAACAAGTTCATATTCTAAATATGCTGATCAGTGAATATCAAGTCTAACAGTTGCACTTTTGTATAATTTAGGTGTGATGATGATGCCAGCCACAGTCTTAGCATACTTTCAGCTTGGACAGTTCCTAATGTTGGTTATGGTCTTCAGTTGGCTTTTTTCAACTTTTGGCTTCTTGTCTATTTGCTCTGTGATTGGTCCAAAGAATAACTTTGCAGAATTGAGCTTTAGTCATATCCTCAGCATTTTTTCTTCACGCCGAAATAAACCTGTGAAAAGGCAAGAAACTAAACCAGAGGAAGGAGCTAAAGACATCCTTTTAAAGACATCCCTCTAAAGTGTACAGCAAAACTAAAGTACACCTTAGTTACTATATATGTTGGAAAGGTGTTGTGAGGCAGGTTGATCCTAGTAAGCTGAGTTGTGTCATAAAGTAAATAGAAACAGATATTGCCACCAAATAAACATTTCAGGATGTGCTTGTTGCTTCATATGCTAAGTTCTGTCAAGTAAGAGATCCTATAATCAAATCTGCTTTCATGGCATGGAACAGAGTCAAGTGCTGTAATGTGTGTTTTCATGTAGAATATTCATAGATGCCATAATTTTAGAGAGTAGTGGTAAATATGAGAGCATAGAGTGCTCTCACCTGTCCATTCCTAGGAGTGATCAAAAAGGAATTTCTCTTCACAAAATACATACATATTGAAGCTGAAAAGTTACGAGAAGAGAGAGGAATACCCTCAATGGAATGTGCTTCCTGGCAACAATTTTATGATGATAGGTTGCTAAGTGGTGACTTAAAAAATTTGACATTGCGGTCATATAGTTTGTCCAGGTCTTGAAATCCAGTTCTGTTAGTCTTAGTTTAGGAAATTGATACATCTGTCCATTTTGCTATGGGTACAGTGTAAAATCTTACTATATTCCATCCATACCATCCAGTAAATGCTGTCTTTGGTGCAGCCCTTTGATAATTATTGAATAATATTTCCTATTTTCCTGGAGTAACCTTTAGATAAGGTGTAGAATATTCTCTTCAGAACATTAGATGTATTTGTTATAGTTATTAGTTGTTTGGCCTATTGTTATATTCTTAAGTTATCTCAAATTCTGTAAAGTTAAATATATTTTAAAGTGGGATCAGTTAGATTGCTGTCAAAACAAATTTTTAAATTAAGTATTTGGATTCTAAACCTGTAAGCCACAACAAATATTGCCTATATTGTTAAGGATTTGGGCAGGCTTTAATTCTTTAAATGCAAATTATGATAAAAAAAAGAGTGTTAAATATAAATGTAAAAATTTCAAGCAGGCTATGTACAAAGTGCTAAAATTGCAAAAATTGGAAATTTGCACACTTATTTATTTGGTATTCATTTTTAAGGTTGGAAAAGAAGAGAAAAATGTGGAGGAAACTGTATAAAATTTGCGGCAGAATGTTGACAGTTGCTCTCTTGCTCCATGATTTGATTCATAGCTTTGAATGAGAAAGAGAGTCTTAAATTTTTCATATTAAAACGTGTGTGAACCCTACTGAATTAATATTTAGCTCACTAGATTTGGTTTTGGGTATTAAAGATGTGACCTTCAAAGTTCAAAGCAGCTTTAATAATGATTAGAATTGTGACTTGTTTAATTTTTGTGAATAAATGTTGTTAACCATTTTAGTGTGCTGGATTATCCATGTGTCAGTATGTATGTTTGTGGAGCAAAACTTGTCTTCCAAAATTCAATCTAGGTTAACAAATGTGCGAAAAATGGGTTAGTAACACAGGACCTAGAACAGTCACAATTGTCATCTGATGCATCATCTTATGCAAATCTGCTATGCTGTAAGAGGGTAATTCCAAGATAACAACAAAAACCTATTTTTAAATCATTCATGCTGAAAGCAACGAATGAGGTATTGTGGTGATGTTGACGGAAGTTGTCGACCGTGGACGGAAGTTGTATTTCGTAGACGGAAGTTGCATTGTGGACGGTGAACGGAAGAAGTCTCGCATGCTACCCCTCCCCACTTAGTGAAAGTCAAAATTAGTTTCGATGAAGCTCAGAAACTCACGTGGAAAGAAATAAAATGTTTGTATGGTTTAATAAAAATAATAACCTCAAATTACATTTCCGAACTTCTAAAAATGCAACTTGAATCGAGAAGCCGAAATGTTCACACCTAGGGGACCCGCAACGGGTTCATTTCAACACACGCTGTGACCAAGCAGAGGAGCATCAGAGGCAGCTATATTGGTAAGCTGCGCATTTGCGTTCGTCCTCAGTTGGTATAAAGTAATCATTCCTTATCATTGTGCTTGTCCTCGGGAGCTCTTCAACATATAGTCTACAAAATAATCATAGCAGCCAAGATTGTCTCACTAAAATTTTTTTTCGAGCTCCGATATTTCGGTCCGGACTTGAGGCTCGCTCGTACAAAAAAAGCAATACCAATCTGGTTAGTACAAAATGGAGACTGCAGACCGGGTACAAAATGCAGACTGAGAATCTATCCTGTGTTTTCGTCAGATACGTGATAACATGTCCTCTTACAACTTACCAAACGTCACCCAATCGTTTTTCCGCGATCATCTTTCACGAATATTTACATTTACATGTATTGGGTCGGTAAAATCGTTAAGATATCACACCAACCGTAAAAATGAAAACAAACAGATAAATAAGTAAATAAAATAAGTAAATGAATAACATACAGATATAACAACATATAAAATAATGATATAAAAGTTAAATAAAGAAAACTATGGGTGCGTTCCTTTGGGAGGATCCGGATTTGGATTTGTGATCCAAGATCACACAGATCACGGTGCATGAAAGGAAAGGAGTTTTAGACGAGCTCTCTGAGAATTCCGAAAAGTGCACTATTTTAAGACTTGACTATGCAACTAAAACTCCTTTCCTTTCATGCACGACCCCACAAGCGTGTAGTCGCTTTAACAATTATCGTGTTTAAATAAAGTCTTTGTTGTTGTTGTTGTTGTTGCACGTGGGTTATTGAGCTTTTCCCTGAATGGCTCGTCTAACTGCATTTAGACTTTACCAAAGCCTTCGACAAGGTCCCTCATAGGCGACTCTTAAGGAAGCCGCTGCAGCACAATGGAATCCAAAATCCGTGTGGATAGATGAGCTCTGAATAGCCTTTGCCATGTCGTGTAATTTAGGTGAGAATTAGCTGCATCTCTGTGGATCTCTTTGCCCTAAAACCATGCTGACAGTCTGTGAAGATGTTATGGTCGTTTAGATGTTTCATAATAAAGCTGTGACCACGCAAATATTAATATGTGAAAATCAGACTATGTGAAGGCTTGAAATTCTTTTAAGAACGATTGTGGCCGCTCTGTTAAAAACCAAATGCAATGGCCGCTTTGTTAAAAACAAAAGAGCAACATTTGATGCCTGATTATGCCCACGCAGCCCACCTTCAGCCCTGCAAACACACACACACACACACACCCCAACAAAAAGGACACTGTCTGCCTAATGACCTCTGCCCATCCCACCTCCAGCCCACACAACCCTTTTTCAGTTCCCATCACAACAAATGCACAAGTTTTCTTATCACACAACTGCCCAAAACATAAAAGAAAATTTATTCCAGAAGTCTTGAAAGTTCAAATAAACCAAATTCAACTGTACCTATATTCAACAAGTCCAAGAAATCAATACAAACTTAAGCCATAACATGGATGAGCTGGTTCCAAAAGCCCTTTGATTTTTTTAAATGATCAAATAATGATTGAACTTGGTTAGAGCTAAATATGGAGATTTGTTAGGATATTGCACATCAAGGGAAGGGGAAGGGAAGGTGAGAAGATTTCTATTGCCTCACCCCCTCCCCCTCCTTTTGACTGTCTCTCACTCCCTTGGTATAGGATTCTTTCCATTCCTAGCCTTCCCCTGCTGTTAAAAAATCAAGGATGGCAGTTATGATTTGTACCAGGAAAATACTGAGCGCTCACTCATCAAAATTATGCTTTCTCTACCAACCACAGGTTAGAAGACTTTTCAAACTCTTGCATTAACATGTGAATCTTAATTAGTGATTGGGTAAAATTTTAATTGTTGTTGTAAAACCTTATCATGTCTCTCTTTTGAGTACTTAGAGTTTTGTCCTTTAAGACGCGAGAGAGCAAGATAGTGAGTCTGAGTCCAGTAAGCTTCTTTGAACACAAACTTTAATCACTTGAGAGGCAGGTTACCTTTAGAGCTAACGAAACAACAACAACGCGATAGCGACTCTCTTATTATAAAATATGTTTTTTTTCGTGTAACCCGAGAACTGACACGTGAGTAGTCCGAAGTGATTACATAACCAGTCCAGAAAGTTACATAACAGTTGAGAGTTACATAAGAAAGAAAAAGCAAACGTTGATGTCCGGAAGGTTTTTTTTTGCATATCATAACACTTAGGTCCACTGGTCTGCTTGAAAAAAGAAAGTCATATTCTACATCTCAATAGTATAGCTCGACAAAAGTCAACTTTCTTTTAGAGTGTATTTTTTCTTTGCTTTGACTTGTACCAATTTCCTATTAGCCCAGATACCGTCTTCTATTAAGATGCCAGTCAGATAATTCCCATACACACATCCGGAGTCAATCCCAGTCGCATACTTGTATTGCTGCACACCTCGGCGAGCATCGTGTCCAAATACTACATGCTGAGGACCACTCCACGTTGACGCCCATGGCAAGCCTTCCTCAATTCCTGCTGTTCCTTGGAACTTCTCTGGAATGTAGTTTCTGATGAACATCATACCCAAAGGATCTTGTTGTTGTACAGGTATTCCCGGCAGCAGTCCGCCATGAACCACTAGGACATTGAATGAAGGTACACTTATCGTGAAAGGTAGATTTTGCAAGAAATCTTCGTCCTCTTGAGTCAAATCGTACACAAACTTGCGTTTCTCTCGCACAGGTTCGTTTCTTCTTTTGTGAAGGATTTCGGTTAAAATAGATTGTTCATGATTCCCTCTGACGGAAAACGAGCCTGTCTCTCTAACAAAACGTATAACTTCTAGAGTCTTGGGTCCTTTAAACACGAGATCACCCACGAAAATTAACAGAGTTTCCTTGCTAGGATCCGTACATTCATTGTACAGCTCTTGTAGTTCGTCAAAACAGCCATGGACATCCCCGACGAACAGAACTCTCTTGCCCTCGAGAAATTGCGGATTTATCGTAACATGAGACTTTGATGGAGGCAGTGTTGTTTTGTGACCTTTACCAACCTTGTAGCTTAAGAAAGATCCAATATCTCTCTTATAAATTAGCCCGACCTTGTCCAAATGATCGACAAGGAATTTTAGTACAATATTCATAAACCCAGCCATTCTTCCGCCATTTTTCAATCGATGTATCAGGTTGTGTATCTAACCTTCAAATGTCCTGTCAAGGTAAGATCAGCAGAGTACACTATACTTGAATATGATCACATTTTATTACTGTTTTAATACTCCAGTGGCAGCAGTAGAGTAAAACGTTAATTCTCGTCGAGATGAAGCGAAAAGCTCAACCCCCTTACAAATTTTCTGAATTCCACTATTAGTGCCAGATCCCTTGTAGATCTCTCCTAATCTGGCTTTTCTCAAGGCCTTGAATAAAATAGCTTACTTTGTGCGCAAAGATATACCATGAGGGCCTACTTGCAGGATACAGGTCAATAAAACAACTACAGACTTGTGAGTCTACCATAGAGCACATTTTTTGTCTTATTTAATAGTATAGTTTGATTTCTGGGATGTTTATCTTTTCACTGTAGAGACATCTCACATTGACAGCCAAAGAGGCTTGTTGTTACTCTTTGACTTGTTTTTTTATTAGCCTTCCTAGACTTGTGGACACGTTTAATGTAATTTATTTCCACATGATAATGAGGGAAAGAAGATGAAGTGACATGCAAATTAATCAATAAAATAATTTTAAAAGATCTCAGCCATATATGAAAGAAGTCATGTGGCAAATAATAGTCTACTGATAAATATAAAATAATTTCAATTGATAACTAGGAACTTTTATCATTGTTATGTGAGGCTCTGGGTTTCATATTCAAAGTTTGCACCTCTTTTTCAGTCATAGTTATTTGGGCTTCATTTAGCTACATCTTCAGTATTTGATATATGTTAAAATGTCCCTAGGTGGAAACTTTTATGATCAGAAAAAATACTTACAATTCCTAGAATAATTCAGTGATAAGAAAGGTATAAAATGCTCAGTTTTTATTAGTGCTGAATTTTTTTAAGAATTTCAGGATGAAAAAGCTATCTTTAAATGCCACCAGCTGGCATGACAGATTTCAAGATAGCATGCATCTTTAATCAGTGTCTTCCATCATGGGTTCTGTATTTGATAAGGGCCTTTTTTGTTCATGATCTGCCAGTAAATCTTTAATGTGACTTGTAATAAACCAAACCTGTTAAAACATTATCAAAGTACCATTTACTCATTGACATAACCATTCTAGCACATTAATAAATCATTACTGAGTCACAACATTGAACCAGCTTTTTGTCCCTCAGCTATTTCTACACTGAAATTGGTTGAGTAGTAATTTAAGGTTAAGATACGACATTGACACAATTGAAAATTATATTGGGAATCTCCCTATTTCAGTTAATTTTAATTTTAGTTGATCAGTCAGTCAGTTAGTCAGTCAGTCGGTTGGTTGGTAGGTCAGTCAGCAAGTCAGTGAGTGAGGGAGTGAGTCAGCCATTTAGTCAGTCAGTAAGCTGGTCAGCTGGGCAGTCAGTCAGTCAGTCAATTGGTCAGAAAGCTGGTCATCTGATCAGTAAGTCAGTTATTCAGTTGATTGGTCAGTTGATGGGTTGTTCAGTCATTCAGTCACTGAGTCAGTATTCTGTTGGTCAAACATTGATTGCTCAGCCATTAGGTTGATCAGTCAGTCAGTCAACCAGTTGGCCAGTTGATCAGTTTCTGAGTTTGTCTACAAAGCTCCTGTGTGAGGTATTGTTATCAGTTGCAACTACTCTTACCTCAACTCCCATGCACAAGGCTCTACCAGACACTAAAATTCCAGTGACTCCCAACTGTAAATGATGTGACATGAATGGTGACCACATGTGTTTATTCATACCATACAACCACACAGGGAGCCCATGAAGGCCACAGATTGCAAATGCTCCTGCAGGTGTTTTAAATCCTGAGAAAGAAACCTTAACCTTCATTTATTTCAGTTTTTTTTTGTAACTAGATTTCTTTGCTAAACCTAATCTATACCTGAAAACAAACATTCTGATAGCACTTTTAAATGTAATTTATTGTTTCATTAGTTTCATTACTACTGTAACCATAGAAGCTGGGAGTCATAATAGATATTTAAACAAAAGGCACATTTTTTTTAAAGTTTTACCATGGATTGTCATTACGGGCTAATGCTATTAATAATAATTGATTGTAACAGTTGAGTGATGGAAAGACTTCACCTAATGATTAAAGCACAAAGTTAATTAATAACTGTCATAACAAACCTTTAGCCATAACAAGTTGAACCCATGAAGGTGGGTTGGATTGAGCACTCTTCCAATGTGCTCCAAGTGAATGTGTACACACAAATACCATCCACTCCACTGCACTGATAAAGTATCCCCACTGTTAAAAAGAATGCAGACAATTAAATAAATCTCCCAGTGATTAGCTATAAATGGTTAGAAGTATTTTACCTTATAAAGCAAGGTCCAAAGCATTCCTCTGCCGAGATTGTCTGTAGCAACATCCAACTTAAAAAGAAATCACATAAAATTATATTTAGACCACAACACTTGCTGTCATTTTTTTCCTACCTCCAAATGAGAGGCTTTAATCACAGGTTGAACCTAAGGCTCGACCAAGGAACTTGAAATTCTAAAGAAATCATTATATTAACAGGTGTGGTAAAGACCCAACTCTACCACACCTGGTTGCACCACTGTTATGCACCACTGGTGCATATTAAACTGTTGGGTTAACTTTGATTACTGATTGTTGATAGGTTGCTGAGACCCTCTTAACAGGGAGGTCAGTATCACTAAGCTGTGATCATCCATTGCTAGCTCTTTGCACCCTAACATCAGCATCTCTATTCTCCATACTGTTTTCTATACATTTCCCATAGTGCTGATGAAGAGGATTTGTTTAACAATCAAGAACTTATTTAGTTGGTGATCATTTCCTTTATCCTTGTGACCTTAACGTCTGATTCAGGAGTGATATTGTAAGGAGAAATTAGATGTTAGTCACTCTAAGAGGGTCAAAGGGTTGAATTTTGGGGAACTCGTCAAGATTTTTCTGTCTGCTATCCATCTAAAGGGAGTAACTTTGGAAGCAAAATGAGACTTCTTATTCAAGGAATCACACTTTTGGTGCTTGTTGATCACATCAGGAAATACTCTGTGGAAGAAATAAACAACTACAAATAGAATTATCCTAAATTCCAAGCAAAGAAAAGTATGGTAAGTACCCATGCTCCAAATGCTGATGTTTGATTCAATTGCCGAGCAACGATTCCATCTAGACCTGGAATTAAAGAAACAATAACCAAAATTACCAAACCACATCTCAAAATCTGTCACAAACATTGTATCAAATACAATTTTTATGGCAATATTTGTGGCTCATGGTATGTGAGGTAATACTATGACCTAAAGACCACTAAAAGCTCAGGAATTACACAGTGTGTACTATGGCTAGTTTTGTAATAACTTAGTACAATTACCTACACATTCAAAAGCCATGAAGTTTAGACTTAATGCAAATTGTTATTACAGAAAAATTTAGTTACCACACTCACCATCCAGCAAGACTGAAGCTGTGTAAAAGCACAGGAAGAGGACTGGATTGTTGAAGAAGATCCACGATGCAAATAAAAGGATAACCCGCACATACCCTTTGGAATTAAAACATTTGTGCTTGTGAACTGAAATTTGTGTCAAAGTGTGTCCTATGCATTTCAATCAATCAGGTGACTAATTCAGCCTTTTTTGCTGTTAATTCAGCTCCAATTATTCATCGGGCTGGTATATCAGCCTATATCAAATATTTAATTAAATTAGTTTTACTAGCTACAAGAAGTAATGCTCTAAACCAAGTAAGAATCCAAGCATCCACTTGGATGTAATACAGAAGACAAACATGTCTTACCTATTAAGTTGGGTATGAAAAGGAGGACATTTTCTCTTCTGCATATTAAATCATCCATGATTTCACGTGCACCAGCATAGTCAGCTGAGATTTATCCCTTTCTTTGGTCGGTGACATAACAAAGCCGCTGTCGAGTGTGCCAGGAACCATCTGCTTGAAAATGAGGCTAGGTTCCAATCTTTTACTGTGAAAAAGTGAAAATGAACCGGAAGTCGAAAATCCTGTACCCTCGGCTTGAAGTAGAGGCTAGAGGATCTCAGAAATGGAGTGGAGACTGGGTACGAACAGTCTCCTCACGTGTATGGTTGGCATCATCATGGCGGCTAAGCCACAATGAAGGAACCATGGATTTCTACTCGTAACTTTGCGAAATTACTGTCGGAATATTTGCCTTTGGTTGGAAGTGTTTGTTTTCCTGTCAAAATTAAGTGCGGTCAGTTTAACAGCTTTTACCTCAAGCTGCTGGAAACCTTTTGACACCAGTGTTCACTATCACAGCTGATCACAATGAGCGGTGTTATTGGTCAGACAAGAAACGTTTTACCATTGTTTAGAACTTCATTTACGTGGAGATTTAAAAGTGACTATCTGTACAAATTATCTTCACAAAGTGTGTCATCTTCACGGTGTGTTTGTTGCGGTATTTCATGTCTAAAACAGAGAAGCATTTTATGCAAAATATCGGATCCGAAGATGTCATCTGTATTGCGGTATTCTACATCAAGTGAAGTGTATCCTCCGGTACGTGATAATCCCAATGATATTTGGTTCGAACGGGATATAAGATAATGAAAAGTAATCAAGGTATTTAACCCTGGAAACATGTAAGATGTTCCCTAATGTTCCAAACTTGGCCTAAGGGAAGGGGGACTGGGGAGGAAGGAGGGGTTGGTAGGGAGAAGGTGACATTTTGGGATTCCAGATCTAGAATAAGGTATCCACTTTAAAAACAATTTTTATTTAAAATACACACAACAGGGTGAAATTTCAATGGTACAAAAGCCTAAGTGCATAGACTTTTGATCATTAGTTGATTTAAATGATAGATAACTCACTATCCTCAACTCTTAATCCTCATGTTTTTAAGACTCCTAGTGTTGTTCCTTTTTTGGGTTATAACCTTTGAGCACCCATATGGCAGTTAAGATGGCGTTCAGTGTAAATGAGTTATGAAAAATTTCCAGGGAAGGTTGATGAAATATTGGGATGTAACTAGTGATGGACTCAGTGGCCTCACATCCTGGAGAAATGGAAATATACTTTGTGCTATGGAAATACATTTTGTGTTATAGAAATCAGAATGGACCTCTTTGTTAATATGCTGGACTAAACTATTTGTTATGTCTTAAATGTTATGAAATTTCCTAGTATTGGTTGCATCTCATACTAGGTTCATATCATTTAAACTTTCTACCATACTCTTATAACTGATTTGTACCTAGTTTTTGTCTGTGTGCAAGGTGTTATGGTATGGAAGACTAAAAATTTAAGGAATCATCAGAAATCACAATCAAATGGTCCTTAACTGCTCTTCTTAACATTAAATTATTTTTTTTCTTTTTTTCTTTTTGAAGGAGGCAAAGGTCCAACAAAACAAAGTCCCTCTGACAAACAAAGGTATTAACACAAATTTTGTCTGGACCATATTAGACAAATTAAATCATATCCTTCAGTCTTGAATAAAGGTGTATAGTTTGTTGTTTTTGTTACAGGAAAAAAAATTTTCTTGTTTAGGTAAATTATCAAGATGGGTTTATTTTGTGATGTTATCAACCAAGTCTTAAGATCATGATAGTGTATCCCTTTTAAGCACTACAAGGCTTTTTGATGTAAATCACCTTGAAATAACACTGAGTTTTGTAAAAATTTTTTATAAGAGTTCACTCTAATCCCTACTTGAATTATGTGATTTTTTGGGAGTATTAAGACATTTTCATTAAATGGTGAGATTCAATGTAATTTGAGGCCAATTGTTCAAAATAGCACAATGAAATAATATCAGTAACCCTGCAATTCTGCAATGATATGTCAGTATCTAATCAATGTCAGTATCTAAGCAACTCCCCTCCCCTAAACCAAGATTAACCCTTGGTTGTTATCAGTTGACTGTTGTTGATCCCATTTTTCTTTAGCTTTCAGGGAAAATATTGTCAAATTTGCCACGCAGCTCAATGTGGATATTTCAGAAGAAAGAAATCTTTTAGCAGCATTCACTCATGAGTCATTCCTTCTACAAAATGCCGCCAAACTATCAGGGTCATTTGGATTTAATGAAAAGCTTGCTTTTATTGGTAAGACTCAACACTGATGAAACACTTCTGTTGTTTCGTCTATAAATACAAAGATGCAGTAAGTTGCTTTAACTCTTTGACCCCTAAGAGTGATTAGCATCTAATTTCTCCCGACAAGATCACCCCTTAATTACACATAAAGAGCAGGAGAATAAGGTAACAATCCCCAACTCAAAAAGCTCATGCAGGGCGTGAAATTTTTTTTTTTTCTGATAGCCACTTGGCTACTAAATTCTTCAAAGTGGTAGCTAATTCAAAAAAAGTTGGTCGCCATTTTCAAAGACAAACAAAATCTTTCTTTACGCTGTCAGCGTTCTAGATAGGCCCTCCAAAATCAAGTTAGGGAAAAGATCTTTAACATGCTACAAATTGGACACTAGGATGGATGATATACAACGTTCAGGCTTATCTAAATCCAAGATGGTGTCTAGTTATCGATCGAGATACATGTGCTACGTTTTGGAAACAAACTTAATGAGGAAGTTTGCCGCAGATTTATCTTTGCAAATTTTTAAAATTCTCTATATCTCTTGGTAAGGTTATAATGAAACGTTCTAGTTGCCAATTTGGCGACTAACTTTCAGGATTTGGTCGCCAAAGTGAAAAATTTAGTCGCATTGGCGCCTGTATTAGGCGCAATTTCACGCCCTGTCATGAATGTTAATTATATTCTCCTTGTCAGCACATTAGGTAATATATAGAGAACAGTATGGAGAACATGTATGCTGATGTTAGGGTGTAAAGGGTCAATGCGATAAAGACTATGGATCTATAATAACAAGCTCACTATCCAATTTATAGGAGCACAAACTGCAAGAAAGAGCTTCACTGAATACCTGTTTGAAAACTTTCCTCAACTTTCAGCTGCAGAGATTTGGTAAGGGTAAGATATATCACTTGCTTGTGCTCTTAAATCAACACAATCTGTCAAATTAGCACATTTATTTAACATTTAAATCACCATCATGTAATATGATTAAGAGTTTGGAGTCCTTCACAACAATTATGTTTCCATATTGCTTAATTTGAATATCATCTTAGTCAATTTGATCCTTGATACAGATTGACCATTATACCCTCTTAATTGTGTTTTGATTTGGTCTCAGGGATCTACAGAACAGTTTTTTAGAAGATTTTATAATGCAGAAGGCAATAGAATGGGACATTATGCAAAAAACTCTCTACTATGTGAGTGTAAAATCTGACTCAGTTCAATACTAATCTCTACTGACTGATTTGTCTACTTCCATAACAAGATAGTTGTGAACCACTTAAGATATCTTGTGCTGCAGACATTCACTCTTATTTTACTTTCTAGTTTTCTATCCCTAAGCTCTTAGTTGGAGGTTTGATAACCCAATCAGACTGTGTCTCTTGGGGATAAATATGTTGAACTTATGTGACCTAAAATGCATATATAGCTCCTAGCAAAGGCTTTTCTTTTTTTAATCATTCAACACCCGTCTTTGTTCTTTTGTATTATTTCTGTTGTATAGTGCTTGTCTTAACCCTTTTAATTACCATAAGTGACCAAGACAGAATTTCTCCTAACCCTAACCCTAAACCCTAAGTGAAATATTGAGTAGACAAGTGACGAGAACAGAGAAAAATATATCAAAAACCAAGTTCTTCAAACTAATATCATAAGAATTGTATAGCAGACAAAAAGGAGAATTACTAATGAAATCTTGGGAGTACATGGGTTAATAAATCTTGTGGATGCACAATGACACCTTTACTTTTTGATGTTTAGCGACAATCTAAAGAACTGATGCAGAGACAAACTGTGCTTGCTCTGGTGGGAGTAGTTTATACTCATCAGGTCAGTGATGGATTTTGTGTAACATGTTAAGTTTTCTAAACAGTTGGCCACAGTTTATGTTGGTTTATTGGGTAATAAGCCTTTCAGATGTTTTAAGCACACACAAAATTTTTCAAATATCTAATCTCTAAATGGATATGTGATGAGTTAATGATAAAGACATTTATTTTCCAAAGTGAGATATGGTGATGTAGGAAATTCTCTTATTTTGAAGATTTTCTTCTTTATTAGAGTCCTAAGAATGCAGATGCATTCGTGAAGACTCATCTTATACCTGAGCTAACTAAAGAGAAGGTTGAAGAGATGGTGAAACTCCAACACCCCAAGTTCATTCTTCAGCAAATATCTGTTGAAAAGGGATACTTTCCTTTAAAAGTAAAGTAAGTAATTTCTCCATACAATATCACCCTTGAATCAAACATTGAAGTTATGTTACCACATTATGATTAACTTACAACTGGTATAATTGTACTCATAATTTCTATTTCAAGTCATGTGATAAGACTGCTGATAGTTGCCATTCTTTCAAATTTCCACTTATTTGTAAGCAAATGTGGGCAAATTTTATGAAAGAAGAACCTAGAAATTCCTTTGAGACCTGAACTGGTTGAACAAAACATACAAGCTAATGGGGTCTATTGCTAAAATACATTGAATAAGTTACGAAGAAAATGAAACCAGGAGACAAAAGCTATCTGTTCTAACTTTTGGTTATTTATGATCCAGTCTTCCCATTTGAATTAGAGAAACCCCATTATTGATATTAAGATGTTGGTAATAGTGAATCATTTGTAAGTTTAATTTAAAGAAAATAATTTTTTATCCCCAGACTTGATTTCCAAGAGAAAAGCAAGTCCAAGTATAATGTGAACAACCCATTCATCTATGGTGTCATTGTGACAAGGGGTGAAAATAGGGAAATTTTAGGGAAAGGTAAGACTTCTTGTCAGGACAGTCTTTCAGTTTTCAGTCAGTGAAAGTGACCGTCATTTAATGTCTCTTTAGCTTCTCTTTTGTTTGTAAATTTTAGGTTTTAATTTTAATGAATTAATAAGTCATTCTGGTTAAAATCTCCCTGTTTACTTCTCCACAAAAAAAGTGCAACTTCCAGGTTTTGTTCTTGGGTTGTGATTACTTGCTCATTATGACGCTGTGTGGCTTTTAGAGCTGCAATGTAATCCTGTCACTCACTGATTCCTCCCTACATGTATCTTGCCCATTGGTGTCTTTTCCTTCTCTGCTTAACCAAGTTGTGATTAGTAAATCAGTGCCTTTCTGTTAACTCCCAGTAGTGATTAACATGTATCTTCTCCCTGTAATATCCACGCATTAGCCAACAAATAGGTTATGAGAATAATCAAACTTGTTGGGTATAAGCTGTTATCTTGATGTAACACCAAAATCTTGAAACTAATTTACAAGGAAATTTGTAGCAGTGTGATGGGAGAATTAGCAATCAGATCTTGGGAGTTCAAGGATTAAAGGTGCTAAATAACTATGGACATAGTAAAATAGATGTAAATGCTATCATTCTCTAAAATATCATGTGACCAAACAGGATTCAGACATGCTGTGTTAATGATTTTGAATAACATTTGTGTCTCTAGGTATCTGCCACTCACTTGTATCAGCAGAGAAAAAGGTAAGCTGAGTTTGTATCAAACAACTTAGTCATTCTCATACAGATTACATTGCGTAAGATAATGAGCATTTTACATCTAATATGGCAAGTTAGAATATAATCTAATCTATTAATTAACCAATCAGATCATATGAGTAAAGAAGTTAGGACATTTTATTCTATAAACTGTGGTGTTTTACAAGTATTTCTAGCACTGAGAAAAGTGTGTTTATAAAGGAAACAAAAGAACACATGGTTGCTTTTTGACACAGAATTAATTTTCTCTTTTCATGTTCAACTCAATATCCCACAAGTGAGCAAAGCGATTGAGTGAGATATTGAGTTGTTCATGAAAAGAGAAATTCTATATCTAAGCAATTCTATATTTAATCCTCCATTTATTTTTCACTCCAGGCATGCCAGAGGGCTTTACTAGATCACTATCCTGATGAATTCAACAAGTTTCAGTTAGCTCTTGATGGGGATGATTTTGTAAAAGAAGAAAATATTGATCTTGGTTTGACTGTTGCTGAACAGAGAGTAGTTGAGTTGGAAAAGGTATGCTTTAAAAATTTGGGTTGTAATGTTTGTAACCTAAGTCAGATTATTGTTAGTGGTTTTTGATAGCATTGCTAAAATCATTTAATACTTTTTTTCTTGAAACTGGTTTAAAATTTTTTTTTGATAAATTATATGATTGAAAACAAACTTCCAGTGGTGTTTCAGAGAGTTTTTGCATCCTTTTTGATTAGATTCATTATTATTCTGTCTGAAACTTCAGCAGACCATGGTAATGCTTTTATCTCTAGGGGTGACAGAAAAGAAGTTTCTCCTCATGATGTCTATTTATTTTCAAGTTGTAAGAAGATAGTACAGCATTAGTTTAGGGACATTGTTTGATTCAATTATAAATTCTCAGAGTTAATACGGTAAGAGTGGTATGGAAGACAGAATGAAGATTGAAGTGATTTAAAGATCTTGGCAGAGAAAGGGTCAGATTCTTTACAATTGTGAGGTAATAAAGGAAACTGAAAGTACAACTCTGTTTCTGATACTTATTGAAAGGAAACTGGTCTTAACCCTTTAACTCCCAGATCAAATTTGTCATTCTCCTTACTATCAACTGTACAATTCTCATAGTGTTAGTTCAGAGAATTTAGCTTTGGATCATCTAATCCCAAATTGGTATTTTTCTTTTTTCTCATCACTAATCTAGTTGATATTGTATTGATATTGTAAGGAGAAATTCTGTCTTGGTCATTCATGAGAGTTGAAGGGTTAACAATCATGTATTACACAGCATGAGAAGAAAATCTGTGGGTTTTGGACAAAGGGAGTGGTAATTATAAATGCCAATCATAGGCAAATGAGCACATTAATGGAAAGGGTTTTAAATGACACTTCTTGTTTTTGTCTTATCAGGAAAATGACAGTTTTGGATTCCACATAAGGGGAGGAGAGATGAAGAAAAAACAGACAGACAAGTTTCTTGAGTGTTATTACATGTCACCAGTGTTTATATCTCACATAGTGAAAGACAGTATTGCGGACAAGTGAGTATACCTCTTTGTTTAAACATGGTAATTATACCAATAACAAAATGAGTATTTATCCTTTTCACCCTAATATCATCAGGCAGATTCTCCTTGCTGGTCTCTGCACATATCCTATAGTGCTGACAAGGAGAATTTGTTGAACAATCCAGAGCTTCTTCAGCTATTGATAATTTCCTCTACTCTTGTGTTTGATTCACCCATGATAATGTCTAATGATTAAAAGGAGAAATAAGATGCTACTCACTGTGAGGAATTAAAAGGTTAATTGAGGTAGCTCTCACAGTTTTGGACACATTTTCTAGTAGAAAGGAGTGTTGTCTTGATTTACAAGTTGGAGTAGCCCCATCTAATCTACCAGAATCTCTTTTAATTAACAAGTTTATTGCTTAAAATGAACTGAAAAATAAATCAAGGATAAAAAGCCATAAGTCAACAGGTCATGTCATGTCAAAGAATTGTTGTTGTTGCCTTTTTTTTTTTTTTTTTTTTTCAAGGAGAAGGTTTTTTAATTTTTTTCATGTCTTTTTTTGTAGACATGGAGGACTTAAGGTTGGAGATAAAATTCTTGCTGTAAATGACAGAGTAAGTAAAATAATAACTACTCTTGTTATTGATTATCATTATTTTTTAGTTGGCATAATGAAATGGAAAGAAGACTGCATCAGGCAGAAAACTTTCTAGCAAATTGATAAATGGGGTTAAATTGAAATCTGGGGTTTGTTTTTGTTAGTCAACTGAACAGAATGGTAGCTATATGTTTCTTGCTCTACTGAGAAACAGTGGAACTAATGTGTATTTCTCTTTGAATTTTGGGGTATAGTGATCACACTGAATTCCTCTTAATGTTTTGTCTTTTGTTTAGAGTGTGGAAGGACTTGATCACAAGCGTGTTGTGAAGCTTTTGAAATCTGTTTCAGGTGAGATAATGTAATGAATTGTGGTATTCACTAATGATGTAATCAAAAGAAAAAGGCAGGTGGAATAGTAAGCTTGTGATAGGTAATATGTTTACAAGCTGGCTTTTCAGGCCTTTTTGTCACAAGCTGTAAATAATTAACAGTAAAATCCTCTTTTTTTCTTTTTCAGGCCCTGTGTCATTTACTGTTACACACTGCAGAGAAAGTATGTTTTTTTTTTATAGTTTTAGGGTACTTTTAAATAACAGTTTGTATATCAAGTTGCAAAGAAATGCGTGAGATAACAGATCATGATAGGGGTATCCCCTCTCCTTCTCATTTAAAAAGAAAAATAGGGAAAAAAAAACAGGTCAAGTCTTTTCTCTAGCTAACTGACCTGCAGCACAAAACTTATCTGGTTTTCCACAGCATAAAGCAACCATGAGTATTATAGCTACCCTCCTTACCCCTGGATGGCATTTTAGTCCATTACAAGTCCTTTCCCCCCCTCCCCCCTTGTTTTGTCAAGTTTCCCTGGTAGGTCAGCAACATCCTTAGTAGAGAGGGTACTGTCAGATTATAGAATCTTTCCTAAGACTACAACTCAATGACCTTCCCCTAAAATCAAGTGCTGTGGCAATTTGCCCACTTCACCTCCCACTTCTCAGTGGTAATCATGATTTGATTTTCATTTTCTAATGTTGCAAAGTTAACAGAACTCATTACATCCATCTTTTCTTGCAGCTTTAATAGCTGACAAGCTTGAGCAGAGGTTTATAGAAATAAGGCGTAAGAAAAGTCTGGCAGAGTTATCGTCTGATGTGTGGTCAGAATGGCACCAAGCACAGTCTGACAAGGCTCCATCACAGTACAAAGATGTCCTTAAATATCACAAGAACTCATCATCTTAGTATGGCTGAAAATGTGTTAACTAAGGAAAAGTTGTGTCCAACTCAGAAGGCTCTCTATGGCTGAAATAAATGGTTTGGTGTTTGTATCACAAGCCTTTTTGTTGTATCTGCTGTGTGAGTTGATTTCACCGTTTACACCATAACATCGGCTTGCATTTTCTCCCAACTGTACTCTATACATTTCCTTAGGTTCTGTCAAGGAGAATTTGACAATCAAGTTTCTTTAGGTGGTGATAATTTTATTCTTGTAACCTTGTCATTTGGGGGTGATTGAGCCAAAATTAGATGCTAGTCGCTTATAGGGGTCCACAAATATCAACATAAAGAGTTTGCAAAGTGAACTGATCAAAGCCAGTGTCATTCCTGTGTAACTAGATTCCACAGTCTCTCAACTTTTACCTTCAAGATCCAGAAGAAGTTGTGAGCCACTGGAAGGAGAGATTCGTTTGCGACATATTTCATCAACAAGAACTATTTTGAAAAATTTAGAACATTTTATTGACAATTCAAGCAGTACAGTGAAGGATGAGTTTAACACAAGTGATAAGAAGCAACAGGACCTAAGAATTGAAATTCTTAAATGGTTGCCAGAACTGTTTCTGTAACTTTCTCATCTTTGTAAAAACTAGTCTAGATATCTTCAGAAACAACTGTGTCACTAAAGTGGACTACATTGAGCTACTATTGGAGAGTTTTACCTGTCTGAATGAAAAAATACTTACTCTTTAAATGGAGCATGCAGCACATATTTTTCCAATTTTTCTCTTTTTCTATTAAAATGCGACACTTCCTGTATTTTGGGTCCTTTACTTTAATTTTTTTTTTTTGTCAAGGTTTCTTTTAGTCTCTTTCCTACTATCAAATTTCAACGCCAACATTATCAGTATATGGTGATTCCCACAGATTTTTGGGTCATTACATACAGAACCAAGTTAACTTTACTTGCAAGTATGGATTTAAAACATTTCCAGCCTTACATAGTCCTCAAACTACACTTGGTCCATGGAAGGTTGCACAAACTAAATCCTCTTCATGATTCCACCTGACCTTGCCTACCAATGGGACTAGGCTTTACAAACTTTGTTTTCAATAATTTTTGGGGTAGGATTAAATGTTTAATCCTTAAAAAAAAATGTTATGTTTTTTTCTTTTTGTAAACATTTAGTAAAAATAAATTCTAATTGTGGACCTAACATAGGTGAAATAAGTATAATTGATTGATCAGTTCACATCTATCATTGGTTCCCCTTGTTATAAACAAATTATGTATAATAAATATTTTTTTCCAATATAATCTTTGTACAGATTCAACAAGTTTCTCAGGATTTTTAAACATGTCATATTGAAAATCAGAGAGAATTTGATCCTTATATTTAATAATGAGTTGCATGAATGTGTTTGAACAACCAAGACTAAGATTTTGTAAAGCCACAATGAAAAATATTCAGATGATCATATAGCTCACCCAAATCAATTAAACTAACAATTAAATTCAAGAGTTTTCAATACTCACTAAATTTTAGTCCTTGACAGAACATGGGCTGTCTCATGGACAAATGTTAATGTCATTGATAAAATTACCTGCAGACCTTAGAGCTGCTTTTAATTTCAACAGCAGTTTTTTTTTTTAAGTGATATTTTTCCACTTGAATTATTTTTATTAGTTTCTTTCTTTGAAGAGCAGACAGCTACTTGCTAATATGTGTGGTCCACATAATCAACACAGCCCTCCACAAAAACAACTTAATGATAACTAAACCATAGAGATATTGACAAGATTTCCATATAACCCCATACTTCATTATGCACACAGTAATTTGGTAAAAGAAAACAATGGCAAGACAAAAGATTTCTCTTAAGATCATGTTTTTTGGGTATATGGAAATCTTGAGTGTTTGAAGTTTCAGAAGATTTAGAAAGAGCTCTCATGTTTAAATATCCCAAGAAAACAAAAATACATGTATCTCCACCTCAAAAATTAGCTACATTACTTGATAATTTGTCTAATCTGTATCTTCTCTTGAAGATCCAACTGGTTCACCATATTTCAGTTTCTGTCCAGGTTGCACATCAAATTTAAAGTCTGTGGGGGCTTCAAATATCAGGACAATTGTTGATCCAAGGTTAAATGCTCCCATCCTTTCACCACGCACAAGGGATACTCCATTAGGTTCATCACTAATATAATCACACTCATCAAATGATCCTTCTGAATATCTCCCTGGACAATTTGTCTTCAAATCCTGTCAAATTATATGGAAATAGTTAAGTTCAAGATGGAAAAAAGTCATTGACACCACCCTTGCATCTTTTACAAATGCTAAGTCTTTGTTCAGTGTAGCTTGAAAGAAAGTGGAGGTTAATGGAAGCAAAGAACTGCTCGATTTATCCAAGGAAAAAATACTTGGCATCTCTTAATTTCAGAAAGGGAATGCAAATCTAGATGCATTTTCTGAAAGATGTATTAACTAGTAAGCAGCTCAAAAAGAGGTATTCTCTATATTTTAGTTGATCAGGCCTTAGCCATGGGATGAAGATGCAATACACTTAAGCCTCAGTTTACACTGACAAGGATAAAAAGAGAAATAAACTGAATGGACTTGGTCAAGTCAAAGATGGATATAAGTTAGGGAATAATTTGTCACCTGATCAAACTTGAGGTTGATAGATCCAACATTGTAAGCTCCCACGGCAGTAAAACTAAAAAATCCATGTTTCCATGTACCAGTAAGAACAACACGCTCATTGTGGTTGAAAAGACCAGCAACCATACGAGCTATTCCTGGATGCACAGAAAACAAATCTCCTGGAAAAAGGAGAACAATGATGAGAATGATAACTACAGAAGGTTTCCTTTTAAAGAGAAAGATTTACCTTCTTAAAAGAAAGGTAACTGTGTTGTAAGTTGTCACACGAGGCTAGCTACAGGAAAATATTGTACCCTACTAAGTGAAAACTTTAGCCTTCTTGGTCTAATCATGAAAAAGAACTATGCATGAAAAGATGACAAACCTGGAAAATGTCTTCTTTGCTTTACATTCCATTCACTTGGTGAATGAAAGGAGTGGTAGTCACCGGGTCCAAGATAAATAACACAGTGATAAAGCTTTTTATTGTCATTAGACTCTTGTTCTTTGTAGGTGGAAGCAGATGGTTGATTAGGTCCAAGGAAAGTTTTCATTGAATAAGTTATTCCTTTGACTTGTTCCACTAAGTCATTTTGCACCTCACCAAAATGCAGAACAGTACCATCTGCAGGGCTCACCTAGGAAGAGTGAATGAAATTTAACAAGGTTTCAAACAGGATTACTCCTCCAGCTCCAGAAAATTAGTTGTAATTTGGCCATTAACCTATAACTGACCCATTTAAAAAGATCCTATGAAAAGGAAATAAATGTTTGAAGAAAATGACACCTTCCTACTGACAAATCATAAAATAAAATGAGCACTTACGATACAACTTGCATCACAGATTCTTCTTGCATCAGGTTTAAGTTGTCTTCTGAAGAAGGCTCCGAGACTTGAATAGTTAACAATTTCTTCTTCTACAGCTTCAGTAACATTACAGGCAAAATACCACGAATATGAGCCAATGATGGGTTTACGTAACCATGGTGGCAAGTCAATATCACAAACTGCTCCTAAAGCACGTGAACAAGCTCTTGTGGGCAATTTCTTGAACAATGCAACCTGAAATGATAACAAAGTGGGTAATTTAGCTAAAATTCACCCGTTTAAATGAAACTCGAACTCGCGTGACACCAAAAGACGTCTTAGTTACGCAACCTCACCTGCCATTGACTAGGTTCAAGAGATTCACCAGCATGTAATTTACGTTTTTCTCTCTCCCTGATGTGCCAGAATTGTTGATAACAAACGTAAGCGAAGCCAACACTCGCTGGGATACTGAACCATCGGAGGGTTCGCATGTAATTTCTTACAGCAGTTCCAAGTCTTCGGGCGCCTGAAGATGAAAAGAAACAATTCTAATTTCTCCTCAACTTATTTGAAAATTATGAGCAGTGAAAAATTTATCAGACTCCGTTCGCTCAATAGGCGTCAAGGTAAAGATTAGCTAGGAGTTAAGAGGGTACAGGTTTTGCGTGGGCATGTGACTAAAATCGATTGGTTTCTCGATGCACTCTCGGCCATGGCTTTCCCAGAGTTGCAACGTAACCTCCCTTCTGTGTACCGATTGCCTTACCTCTTTGAGAATGCGAAAACGAACGATAGAATCCAAGGATTGTAACTTTACTGTACAGAATAGGTAATCGTGTCGACACTCCTTCGAACGATTTGCCGACAATCGTCGAGGATATAGAGTAGAAATTGTACGACAGCGTCTTCGCTGATCCTCGAAAAATACTATGCATCGTTATCAGATGCAATTACGCTATTGCTCTTCTCTCAATTAAATTCTTTGTAATGGAAAAGACATGTCACAGAATGCGTTGAGAAATTTCACTTGAAAATCGCGACATCCACGTTAGAGCGTAAATGCGTGCGGAGGCCCATGGGAAGGATTCGCTCTTATCCTAGGGGAAGGGAGGCTTAGGCAACGTCCTTTTAAACCCTGATCACGTGCCCAGTGATATTTCGTTGGTATCTAGCTTACTGCTCTCGCTTTTTTCATAAATTTAGCGGTAAGAATGAGAATATGAAAGTTCTATCGAAATAGAAAAATGTTGATTCCCACATGTCATATGAACCGAATGTCCGCATGACGAGATACATATCAGGTTCAAAAGCTATTTCAGGACAAATAGAGGTTTCTCATGTTTGACCAGGTTACCTTCTAAATGAAAGACTTAATTTCTATTGGTGGCCTCACAGATTGTCACACGAGTCTCCATACACTTTGTACCAGAGCTCACTTGCCGTTCACGTGACACCCTAAGAGAAACGCCCCAGTACTTTTACGGTCCAACGGCAAAATCCGATGAAAAAAAACTTTGATATGTTGTGGCAGGATCCCATTGTTTGGATGACTATCTCCCCCTTTAAAACATCTACTTTTCTCGTTAAACAAAATTCGTTTCTCAAGTAGAAAATGGTAAACATAATTTCGAACGTGTTTCAACGAAACTACTGCCAACTTCAGATAGGAACCTGTTGACAATCGAAAATTACTTTGTACTAGATCACGAAACCAAGCCATATTGCAATTTTGAAACCACTCGATCAAAACCCCTATCGATTCTAAAATTGCAGGTTGCTTTCTACAGTTATCACAATAACACCAGGCGGTATTTTTCAACTTCTTGAAATGATTGTTTATTATGGATATTTCCAGGGTGAACCCACCACAGCCAGACAGGCTGGTTTTAATGGGGCCCTGTGTCAGGCTTGGAATTATTTATTTCACAGTGCTTTCAACCATGCATATAAAGGACATATGAATCTCACTACTAACCCTTTGGTCTGGCAAAATCCGTTGTGTTTTTAAACTATTTGCGAGAACGATTTAAGCCACCAATCAATAGACGCCAACATAGTCATTTCTCAACACCTTCCGCGTAAACAATTACGAAATATTCGTTTGAAAATGTGATTCCATGAAATTTAAATGTCAATTCTCTGCCCTCACAATTTTACTCATGAGAAGAGGTCTTCCCTCGTCTAACCCCTGGAAAAATTCTTAAAATGATCAAAAAATGAAACCAATTCCTTTCGCAACACAGGGGATGTGACCGAAGATGAGAAGACACCAGGGTCAACTGAACAACAACACTTCATTACTTTCCTACAAAAGAGCAGATAATCGATCGCCTTTCTCTCTAAATACTCCATTTATATATCAAATAAGACGTTTCACTCCATTGTTGGTGGAGGAGACTGGAAACGTGCCGCTTCGACTGGTTACAAACCCGATGAAACCGGTTTGGCCGCGACGGTCGAGCGGACGCGATGACAAAATGCTAATTTTCAGTTGAACATTTGTACATTACCAGGATGACGACTCGTTAACCCGTACCTCTCCTCGTTGTCTTGTGCAGTAGTGTATCCGAATTTTCCTTTACCGGCCAAACGATACCGTAGCTTGCAAACGCAACCACCACGACAAGACAGATTGCCGAGTGGGCATAAAGAACACAAGATGTTATCCAAACGGAATCATGTCTGAGATCGTTCAGTTGTCGATAGCCGGAAAATGAATGATCATCATCAGCGTGCACTCGCATGATAAGGAGAATTAAGTACGGTCGAGGACGTTTAATGTAATGTCGTTATAAATCTTCTATGCCTTGCAGACACAAAATTGACAAGCTTTCGGATAGCTCTCACGACAAACACGACAACTCCCTTCAGTACTTTCACACTGAAAGGAAGAAGGAACGGCATTTACATAGCTTTGGTGGTATGTTACATCCGGGAATTTTTTCCTAAGATTTCATTGGCTACTGAATGATACCCGTCTTCTGTGCACGTGCGAGCGAATGTCAGCTAGCTTATGCAACATATTACGTTGCCACGGAAATTTGAAAATCACGCAGCGAAAGAAGCTCGTTTTTTTCGGTGAAGTATTTAAAAGCTTCAAACATAAGGGCCTAAAATCTTTTTCTACCATGGAGGTTGTATCTAATTTAATTAATACGTACCTAACTGATATATTTTTTATGTGACAAACCTGTGAATAATGGCATTTATGGTCACGCACGATTAACTCTTGCGTAAGGCGTGACAAGAGAATATATTGAAGGCAATGCGGTAAAGGGTAATATTAAAAAAAAATAAAAAAATAAAAAAATATATATATATATATATATAAAACCCTGAAGAGTGAAGCGATTCACGAAACAGGCTTGTCGGGAAATGTAGTTACGTCCTTTTTTCCTCTCAAAATATTATATATATATATATATATATATATATATATATATATATATATATATATATATATATATATATATATAAAGTACTTCAGGTGCATTTCACATAAGTGTTTCTATGATATCCAGAAAAATAATCGCAATAAGAGAGAAAAATGGTTCTGTGAGGTTTGCAGTTTCAAGGACGTAAAATAAGAATTGTGAAAAGAGATGCTTTGTTGAACATTTCCCAATCCTCAGTAATTTCACGCAGTGCTCACAAACTTGGTTGTCTGCCTCACCACACCATGACCATAACCGTGACAATGACCGTGACCGCTCTTATGTAAGAATCTGAACAATTTGGGCATGTCTATTGTGAGTAAAGGCGGTGTTCTCTGCAAGTTTTTACGTCTACACGCCAAACAGGGCCTTGCAAAGTAAAGAGCGTACCTACTTTACCTTTTTATTTTACTGAGTGGAATATTTAACAAGCTTTACGAGCGAGTGATCGAAGTTTTCTAACGAACGTGGTTTAGAGAAGAAAATTGGCCCAAAGAAAAGAGGTACCGCCAATGAAAGATTAAACATTATGTGTTTCCAAATACTTGTGCTTTACATGTTTTTAACGGCGTAAACAAAAGAAAAACAAACGCCATCTGTTTGAAGGAAAAATCTTCCTAGGCCGTCTCTGAATCAAAAACCTCACCAATTAGATCATAAGTTTATGCCGATACTGAAGCCTTTTGCACAAGAGACGATATCACTCATGGCGCAAGTTCGATGAAGAACTTGTTTGAATTAATAATGACCACAGCAATCAAAAGTGACGAGCTTAAACAGTTCAGCAGACTCTAAGTAAGAATTTTAGTGTTCTTGTTTTATGCGGGTTTTGACACCTTACACCCTGACATAAGTGTAAAGATTCTCCACACTGTTCCCTACACAGTTACCAAGAAACTTATAAGGAGTATTTTATTTAATAATCAAGAGCTTCTTAAGTTGAGAATTATTTTCTTGGTTCTCACAGCCTTATTTTTGATTTGATGGTGATTAGTCACTCTTAGGGGTTAAAGGGTTAATTTTTCTTATTTTACTTTTGGCCAACAGAGCTGAAATTACTTTAATTTAGCTGGTCTCTTTGTAAAACGTTGAGGCATAAAAAAACTAAATGTTTCACCATGCGTCTATTCGTCAAGTTTGTAAATTTCATGCTGTTTGCCTTTCAAATGATGTTAATTTTTGTTTGATCAGCAGATCAGCTGGGCAAAACAAACACTTGTTTTTACTCAGCTGTTTAGCTTTTGGCCAAACGCGCTTTTTTTCTGCTTAACTTAAAATGAACAGTAACATTTTACTTTTCTTTTCTTTTCAAACTTCATGCATTTGTTTATCTAACAGTAGCCCTCTGACCCTCATCATCCCAACATCAGTATGCATATTCTCCATACTGTTCTGTATCCATTTCATGAGGTGCTGACAAGAAGAATTTGTTTAACAATCAAGTGCTTTTTAATTTGGTGACCATTTCCTTCATTCTCATGACCCTAATGTTTGAATCAGGGGTAATATTGTGAGGAGAAATTAGATGCTAATCTCTTGTAGGGGTCCAAGGGTTAAAGCTCGGACGTGAGTTTTGTCCTTTTGTCTGGTAACTGTCATAGTTAGCGGCAGACATATCGTGCTATATTAGCAATTTTTAACAAAAGTGTTTACCTTTCTTAATGAAGACTAACCGTTAAATGTTCATTGTTGATATTTGCCCTCACAACGTTAAGAGAAATCAGAATTTTATGAGCAGATTTTAGCCTTTTTTTTAACATTTCTTAAGGAAACATTCCTCAGACCCCCATTCAAACCCTCCTCCTTTTTCGGATCCTAATGTCTATTTTCCGTTCGACAGTCGTTGTGTTTAATGTACAAAAGGCATAGCCTTGATGATTTACTAAAAAATTTGCAAACCACACTTCGCTGCGCATCAGTTAGTCTGTTACTGAAATTAACATATCAAAAAATATTGAACAAACTTAGAAATTCCTAATTGCATTTAACGTGTAAATATTCCAAACACTAACTCGCTTTGAGTGACGAAAGGGCGATTGTGATCAGAAAGTTTTTATTTCTGAATGGACAAAGGTGTTTGCTTTAAGAAGGTGCACACACCTCTAACAAGACCAGCTTTATTTACATTCTTCCAAGCGTGCAATTAGCTTTAGTTTTCTTTTTTTTTTTAAGTCACGCAATAAAATTTTGCCTTCCTTTAAACGAGAAATGTCATGAAAATAGTTGATTTGAAGCATGTTCTCAAAATCTTACTCAGAGTCATCCATTGCTATTTTATTTTGCACATTCAAATAACTATGCGAAAATGATCGACCAATGAAAAGTCGAGATTAACATCGTATGATTAAAAAATTTGCATCTGCTTAACTCCGCGTCGGGAAAAGGGCTTGGCGAATTTATTATTACTGTCGTCGATTGTAAAACATACATACGAATCCTTTTTGTACATCGCGAGGAGACGTAACACATTTACTTTCAATTTAGACACTGAAATCTTCGAAGTGCATTTAAAAAAACGTATGTCAACTGTGTTTGGGGAACATACGGTTTGTAGTTTAGTTATAGTAAAGACTTCATCTTACCTGGATGGTCAACAACTTGGATATCAACATGTACACTTTTGATCTTGACGGATCGAAGAATTCCGAGTTTGGTGATAATTATTATGAGAAAAAAGCTGAATATGGTGTGAGTATTGAGAAGAAAGGACATCCATGCTTGATCACTGGCCGTAACTTGCGAGTCGTCCACTCGTAAATGAAACTGCACGTCTATGACAATTTGATCTTCGGAATAAAATATCATAATAAATTTTCCCTCTCAGCTCTTTGCCCACAGCTTGAGCATCACACGCGCGTGGGTGATTCTCTTTAAACAGAATTTATTTTTGAACTCTAGTTTCCTGAAATAGGTGTAATTTGAATTTTGAAGAACTACACGGTGTTCAGAGTGTTGGGTGACATTTGCAAAGACCGGCACTAGGGGCATCCGATGGTGATAAGCACACCCATATTTACATAGAAGGCTTCTGTTGTCACGAAATACGATCTAATTGGTCGATTTTCTCATCACGCAACCACAAAAGCTCTCAGCTGTAACGTTACAGCCGATGTGCAGGTTCTCGAAGAAGGCTAGACTCAAGAGAAAAATTCTGACTCAAAGGGATGAAGTCTGACATAACATAAATTACTCATTTCTTGCCACTTTTACTTATTCCTGATTTATACAATCAAGATCAAACGTTTAAGTTTTGAGTTTGGTTAAAAGTGAACCAGTGTAAACTTGGGTGTATTGCACACGCGTGACGCGGGAATCATGTCTGAACAAATGAGGTACTGCCAATACCGTAGAGCATCGTGGTGACCATCCAACATGGCGTCCATACTGAGGGGTAGTTGTGGTAGACTTACCAAGCTGAGAGGTGTTTCAAGGACAGTTTATAAAATTTATTTAAGTACAGATGTAACAAAAAAAGACCGTATTTTAGACAGAGTGAAAAAATTTGTCTTTGGAGAGGGACCACCCGAAGAGGAGGATGAAACACCCGAGAGGTAATTTTGCACGTGTGAGGGATATTAATTTAGTTATGTACTTTGGAGAAAATCTCGAACAATTTTCAAGATTTAGAAACTTGTTGGAGTTGGTATGCTCTTGCAGCTTTGGATGTCAATCTTGTGTGCAGTTCTACCCAACTTGGCCAGAATTATGTGATTTTAAATGGTCGATGTTCTTTTTCAATCATTTTAGTTATTTTCAATTTGTAAAAGTTGAAAAACCAGCTGTATACAGCATGAAGAAACAGGAAATTGTGGAAAGACTAGAAAATATTGTCACAGAAGTTATGCCTGACGACGAAAATTGGAGAGATCAGTCGGTTAAAGATTTGGTTTTAAAATACAAGGTACGTGCCACCAAGAACTCTGCCTGAAAAGTAAAGTAATTGTTTTTGTTAATTTTAGCAGCTTTGAAGGAAAGAAAAGTAGGGCAATATTCCTTGAGGGAGTAGCAACAATATTTTCACAACATGGTTTACAACATGAACCCTTTCACTCCAAGCAGTGAGCAAAACATACTTTCTATTTTCAAAATCAATACAGTATTGCGCACACAAGTGACGAGAATTTCAACAAGTGTTAATTAGATTATAATTTGTTCCAATACTATATCCTCTGACCTAAAAGTATGGAGAATTGCTAAAGAGATCTTGGATGTGAAGGGGTTAATGACTGAGGCAAGGTTAATCCCTTATGTGGCGTGTTTTATGTGTTACCTTTTGAAAAATTTCCAGGCATCTTATAGCCAGTCATGAGTATAGAATGTTTTTCATACTGTTCTGTTAATAAATTAAAATGATTGTGCAATTATTGATTATCCCTATTTTGATATTTCCCTCTAGATTCTCAACAGATGTTATGAGGAGTTTGGAATTTTGGTTCCCAATTTCCAGTTAAATGAAATGAACATTGTAAGGGATGTTATCAAGTTCTACACTACAGCAAAACCTGGAGACAAAAGGACATTCAAATCTATCAAAAAACAAAATTTACCTCGCAACTTATCCATTGGTGGATCTCTACCCCTTAAGAAAGTGTCTGTAACATGAAATAGGAATATTTGTGTAACCCCAATAATGAGGTACAGGAGAGGAAGAGAGGTGAAGGAGGGGGGGGGGGCCTTATTATATAGTGGGGCTTTTTAGGTACTTAACATTCTAGACAGATGAAACATTGTAGTAAAGTTGATGTTTAACCTTTTAGCTCCCAAGATCTCATAAGTAATTCTCCTTACTGTCTGCCAAATGATTCTCATTATGTTAGTTTGGAGAATTTGGTATCGGATCAATCAGTACTCCCATAGTTGATATTTTTCTTTATTCTCATCATTTTTCAGCATAATATTATATAAATAAACTAACAAGAAATTCTGTCTTGGTCACTCACAGGAGTTAAAGGGTTAAAGGACTGAGTAACTGAATCAGGTTTATTCCTGCAATTAAGTTAAGTTGGCTTTACTGCTAATGTGTTTAGACTGATAGAAGTTATTGACAAGCTTCTTTACAATTATTTCTGGCTTGCTTTTTGTCAAAAAACAGGTGACTACTACTCACAAAATTTTACAAATTAGAGGTTTAGATAAGCAGTTACAATGTCTCTCTTCACCTCAGCCTACTTCAATTTACACAAATGCTATTCACAGTGTGAACAGCCATTTGATCAAACAAATCTCTTCTATGAAAAGTTATTTGCAGCTCTGACAAGATCTTGTGACTAATATTGTAAAATTATAGTCCAACTTGAAGTTTTAGCTCTTTAACTTGATTCACAAGGTCAGAAATTGCTTCACTCCTGCAAAAGATAAGCAAAAGCCTTCATGATGTAAAAATAAAGCTTACAAGTTACATGTATGTGTGTTGTTTCCATCATCAGGAAATAAAAACAAATTTATTTTCAAAATCAAAGTAGAAAGTCATTGCTAGTTTGTGGCGGGTTGAGGTGTTAATATGCTAAGCATTCAGATGCAGGAAAAACAAAGGATCTTGAATAAGGAAGCAGTGCAGGTTTGAGGAACAGCTGAGTCAAACAGGAAACAATTTTGAAACATGGCTAAATTTCTAATGCTCCTATTTATATAATGATATACATGCACAATGGAAGGGATTTATGATTAATTTTAACTGGCAGTGTACTCACTCTTCAGTCAGCACTTTCCTAATGTTACTCTGCTGTGATGCATTAACAAATGGTGACTTTGAAGATGATGACCTTCTTGGACTTCTCTTGGAGTAGAAACGTTTCAATTTAATCTGCAACCAAAAGCATTTGGCTTTAAGGTATTTACTGTTAAAGCAGAAGGCAGATGGAATCTTCCTTATGTTCAGTATACAATTAATAATTGTGAATCAAAATAAGAAACAAACTTTGTGATCAATGCAAAATGCTTTGAAGAATCTTTGCTCTTCCCCAACCCACCACTCCCACTCCCACTCCCCTCCCCTCCCTCTGTACCCCAATAAATAAAGAAACGGTAACCGGTCATTTCACACAAAAGACTTTTCGCACAAGTCTTTTACGTTCGCGCCGTTGGATCTTATAGAAAGTGACATGTGAAGGTGAAATGTCTTATCAGTATCAATTAGTATACCTTTTATATTGATATTCTCACTTATAACTATTGTGCGAAATGACCACTAAGAATTGTACGAACAGTCCGAAACATGTGCTAAAAGACTTGTGCGAAAAGTCTTTTGTGCGAAATGTCCTGTATTCAAAGAAACAGATTCTGCAACAAAATTAATTTGTGCCAATTGTATGAAGTTATGATAGTAGAAATAACATGCTTCTGAAGTACTTCCTCTTAAATTAAAAATGGAACGTTTCTGAATTTGATAGCACTTCAGACATTTATTAGAACAAAAGAAAGTGTTTGGTGTTATTTTAGGAGAAGTGTTCAAATCAACTGGACTGACTTGGTACACCAACATGGCTCACGTTTCATAGTTTATATTGCCAATTTTGGCACACTGACAAACTGTGAGAATTTATTGGACAATCAATGAAGTATGAATTTAGCTTGAAACAGTCTTACCTGTTCTAAAGAGTCCTTGTGAAACCTCAAAAAGTTTTCAATGTCCTCTAACTCTTCTTTCATTTTAGTCTCAGCACAGGAGAGAACTGGAATGCCATGGTGAGCATAGTGGTAGAGAGCTTCCAGTCTGCAAGCAATATGATAGTTCTTACACTAGGCATGATAACTGTTGAGCACAAAATCATTGAAATCAGATAGCAACCCATGTTCATTTAACTTTCTTATTAGAAATAGGTGATTTGGAAGGGAATTTTGAGGTTACTTCAACCTATGAAAATTCTAATGACAGATAGTTTCAACACCATGAAACTAATTGATTACAGCACTTCAAACAAACAGTACCAGTACATGGTGCAGTTGGATCTTAGCAGAAAGCCTTGGGGCTACCAAAAGTGTCCAAAGAAAAGAGGTATCCTATTTGGGAGGTTAATAATAGGATTTTTCTTTGCCTGAGGTATTATTGTGTCTGGTTAGAGAACGTTCCTTACAAAAGAAGGTAGATTATACATTAGCCTATCATCAAATGCAATATTACCTTTGGACAAGTTGCATATGTTTATCTGAAGTATCCACCAGTCTTTCTGCCAGTTTCTCAGCCTGGTCTCTGAGGTAGCTGCTGACATCTTTAAGTTTTCTCAAATCTTGGGTCTGCTGTGCTTTCTGATCTTTTAGGATTGAGATCCTAGAAAAAATATTTTTTTCATTTTAAGTACTTAATAAATGGCTGTCAGTAAAATTATGATTTTCTTCTGGATAGCTTTCTCCCTATGATTTATATCCTGCATGTCATTTCAGATTTCTGCAGTGTTGCCAATAATTGAGATTACAGTCTTCCAAGTGATATTCTTGTTTGTCTCATTTAACCATTTACACCTTAACATCAATTTATATTCTCCACACTGTTCCTTATACATTTCCTATGATACTGACAAGGAGAATTTGTTTCACAATCACAAGCTGCTTTAGTTTCCAATCATTTTTCCTAATTCTCCTGATCTTAATATTTGATCCAGCAGTGATGTTGTAAGAAGAACTTAGATCCAAGTCACTTAAAGGAGTTTAAGGGTTAACAGCCAAAATTGCCCTCAAGATTATCTTCCTTTCTGGATACTCAATACCTCTCACCACAACTCTTGTAATCACTGGACTTGTCTAACAACAAAATTGGCCTTAAATTGGAGCACTTACCAATTTCTTTAATTACTGTACATTATTAGTACTCGTGATGCATAATGTTTACCTTTTTTCTATCTCTTCCCTAGCTTCATTTTGTTTTTGAATGTACTGTTTTCTTAGTATTTCTTGTGCTTGTGTAAGCAGCTGATAAAGGTCTTGCTGTGAGATTTTTTCAGATTCTTCACCACTCCTGTAAGATTAATGCCATTTTATATCAGTTAAGATAAAAAACAAAACAAAGAGGAAAAACAAAACAAACATGAACAAGAAAAACTTCTGAGAATTCCTCTCTAACACTACACTTATTTGAGGGGTGGAGAGGGCCATCATAATTTTAAAACCTGAGTTGCTTATTCACCCTTTACACCCTAACATCAGTATACATATTCTCCAAAATCTCTAAACATTTCCTAAAGTGCTGACAAGGAGAATTTTTTAAAAAAATCAAGAGCATCTTTAGTTGGTGATCATCTCCTTCATTCTTATGGCCTTAAAGTTTGTTCAAGGAGAAATTAGATTCAAGTCACTGTAAGGGGTTTAAGGGTTCATAGATTAATTGTTAGTTATCAATTAAATGTCTAATTTTTGTATATATTTCATGACATAATTATGCACTCACTGTAACAATGGTGTTGATGTGTTTCTTAATAGAATTTTCTCAATCTGGCTTTTGAATAATCCAACATTCAGTAGCCTTATTGGTGAAGGCCCAGCACTGTAAATAACATGTTAGGAAGAAGCCCATGAGTAAGATATCACATCCTAACATCAGTTTATAAGTTCTCCATACTGTTCTTTACATGTTTCCTATGGTACTGATAAGGATAATTTGCATAATAATCGAGAGCTTTTTGACCTTGTGGTCATTTTCTTTATTCTCTTGACCTTAATGTTTGATTCAGGGATGATACTGTTGGGAGAAATTGTGAGCTTATCACTCTGGGGTTAAAGGGTTAATAAATACAATGTTCCATGATCTCAGGTCCCCAGGAATGTATAATTTGAAGAGAGGAAATATTGAGGAAACTTTTAATCTTTACATAAAACTGACAAACCAACCTTTCATGGCTGGTTTCTAGGTCTGCATCTGTTGTTGGAGGGGAATATGGTCTATCTAACAAACTAAATAGGAAATACAAAGACCAAACTATTTTTAATACAAAAGAAACTGAAAGAATAAACCAGTTTGTAAAGCTGACATTGACAAGAACATGACTGTAAATTTTCTAAAACTTTTCACAAGTAATTTTATCTATTGCATTTAAGAGGTAATTTTGTGAAATATTTTTGATCACCAATGCGCTTTATAATTGATTCACAGTAAACAGAGATATATGTCAATAATTCTTACTTCAAAGGTTGAACAATACATTCCATCTTTGAGGTCAAACATAGTATTGCAGAACCAAGGATTTTGCTATTTATCACACCAACACCAAGCACTGGAGATAGTGCACTGAAACAGCGTGTACAAAAAAAAGGATAAACATAATGACAAATAAGTTTACATAATAAACTCGTACATCAAAATAAGCATTCTCAACTTGCCTTAGTTAATACAGCCACCATGAAAAATCCTGAGCATGATTATTTATCACCAAATCCTTACATACCTTGCTGTTGGTGATGTACATATCATATGATAAACAGTGGCTGCTTCATCAATGTCAAAGTAACTCTTATCATCTGGAAAAGAGTCAAAATTTGGGAAAAAATGCTTCAATTAACTAATAACCTTTACCTTTACCTTTTTACCTTTTTACATTAACCCTTTAACTCCCAAGATCTCATTAGTAATTCTCCTTACTGTCTGCCATACAATTCATATGATTCTAATTTGGAGAATTTGGTATTGGATCAACCAATAATCCCCTAATTGATATTTTTCTTCACTCTCATTACTTGTCTGCTTGATGTCATATTGATAGTATAAGGAGAAATTCTGTCTAGGTCACTAGTGGGACTTAAAGGGTTAAGAAAAATCTGAAAATCCCCAGATGCCACTATCTCTATATGGTAGGCACATATCATAGAAATTTTTCCTCTATCTTAGAGCTCTTCATGTCACAGAGAAAATATATTTTAGATGCTGTTCCACATGTAAAGAGTATTTTCAATGATGTTTTGTACATACACTGCTTGATTTTGAAATGCTTATTAACACTGTGCAAACTAGTTTTCCATCTGCCCAAATTTACCTTGCACACAAAAACTCTGTAGTTTCTTGGTCCAAGGCAATGAAACAGTGTGTACTCCAGCAATATGAGAACAATGATACAGATAAGGAGACACTGGATCTGAAGGGAAACAAATTTTGAGACTTGGAGCCACTTCGACAACTTTATAATACAATATTTACCTTCCAAAGACTACTGGGTCTACACTCTTTTCAACTAAAAACATTCCATGACTTTCTATGATCCACACTCAAATTCCTCAGCTTTCCAGACTTAGAAAATGATGCTAGAAATTTCAACACTTTCAAGGATTTTCAAGACAAGTACAAACTCTAGATTACCTACTGAAGTTTTTCAGTTTCCTGAGTAAATTCATGGCAGGTTCCATCATTACTAAGTTAAACTAAAAAAGTTGATTATATTATTATGGTTTCACTGAAAGATGTCTGTATACTTGAATGTAAACTTAATTTGTTCAGGGCGAATATGAAAAAGTAAATAAATGAATGAATAAACATAGTGTCTAAAAATTCCAACTGGCAGAAGGCAGATTGGTTAGCTAAATACTAAGTGCAGCCAGGGAGTTCAACTTGGGGCAACTGAGAACCAATCAGTGAGTATCAGGGTAGAAGGCTTGAACCTGGGACCACCAGATTACAGACCAGTGCCCTAACCACTTGGCCACACCACCTTCCTACATCTTGTTTGCTATTTGTTATTAAAGAAGATCCCCTAAAGCATGGTATTCCCTGCTATAAAAAATTCATGGGCTGGTACCTCGCTGGAGTCTCAAAATGAACAAGTTTTCATTTTCATCAGACTCCTCTTCTGAAGAGCTCCTATCTGACTGGGATCCTGTTCCATCATTCAGTAAAGACAGCTGGAGTTCAACACATTCATGAACCAAGAGTGAAAGCTTTCCATGAAAGCTATTGGTTTGAGTCTGTTCATGTCTGCTCCAGGAGACTTCTTCCTGAAAATACATCAATTTTTGAACACCTTTGACATACAAATTGATGCTTGTATCATCATCTCATTAAAGTTATGATAAAGTTACCATGGCTACCTAGTAAATAACTAGTTAAAAAATAATTAATAATGTTGAAACACAGGGTTTTTATTGAAAAATGTAGCGGAACAAAAAATACCTCCTCTGCATCATCAGATTCTTCAGATTCCAAAGCAATACAGTGATAAATTTTTCCACTTGCTGTTGCCATGGCAATAACAGGGGGTTGACACTGAAGACACAGTAAAGAGCAAGAATCCTGACCATAATTATCATCTGCTGCAGGGAACATTGTAATGGGACCATAAACTTTTGGTTGATGCCTGTTAAAATGGAGGAAATCAGATATCATATCTTACTGGTACTTAATACACAAAAGTACAACTTGCATGTAAATCAGCTCAAAACAATATGTAAAAGTACAGATTACAGCACAAGTATATCAACACATTTAAAGTAAAGATAATACCATCTCAATAGCAGGTGGGTTGGTATGGAGAAGGAAAAGCAAACTATTCTATTCTAGTGAAGGATCCAATATAAAAATACAGTGATACATACGTGTAGGTCACTGAAAGAGAATTACATATAAATGAAGTAATATTTTGTGCAGCAATTTCAGAAGCAAATTTTGTTCTCTTTCTAAGAACTATTTGTGTGAAGTATCACTGCTGAAATTTGAGGTCAGCATTACCAAGACTTATAAGTATAAAACTACTGATACAGTTCTGGTTACTATTGAAAAGTAAAGGGTTATGTACCGGATCTGAGAGATTCTGTGAAGAAGATAAAAGATGTCTCCATTTTCTCTCAAAATGAAAACAGGGTAAGCAACATCTGGTTCAGAATCACTGGAGCTTAGTCTTGCTTTTGGGTTGGTATCTCTAACAGCTGGTGCAAAATCAAATGCAATTGCTTTCTCTCCAAGAGCAGCTGCAAATGTCAATGAAGATCCAATAGATATTGACTTCTGACTGTATTCAGCCGTCAGGGAAGAGGACTCCCCTAAGGAAATGGTTTCTTCCGGCGAAGATGGCTTGAGGATGTTGTAAAGTCTGTCAAAGACAACAGATTGTAAAAAGGAAGATAAACCAAATTGATGATGAAATGAAAACAAATTGACAAAAGGAAAATAAACTACACCACTGCTCAGGCTGCCTCCATAAGGAGGTCCATTTATCAAGTTTTTATCAACAAAAATTTGATTTTCAATAATGCTTTGACCCCTAAGAATGATAAGCACCTAATTATTCCCAACAATATCACCCCTGAATCACACACTTAGGACACGAGAATAAAGAAAATGATCACCAACTAAAGATCCTCTTGATTGTTAAGCAATTCTCCTTATCAGCACCTTTAGAAATTTACTGAGAACAGTATGGAGAATATGCATACTGATGCTAGGTGTAAAGCAATAACTAAAACCACAGAATACCTCAAGTTATTGTCTGATGTAAGCACCATAAGATGAGTATCAGTTTGGCTTCCTGGATGCCATTTGACATCAAGGACCTTTAACTTGTGATTTGTAACAAAGAATCTTGAATCAATAGGAATTGTTCTGAAAAAAATCATTCATGAACAGGTAAATTAAAGATAACATGTCTGGAGGCAGGAAGCATTGAAAAAAAAAAACTATATGACCATTCCACTTATTTATAAGCACAACTGAATGAAGCAATGGAACTCTCTGGGTAAAATAATACATTTCACTTTAACTTTTCACTCCCATGATCAGATTGACAATTCTCTCTTCTAACTATCTTTAATTTTGATGTAAATTAGTCAAGAAAATTAGGTTTTAAATCGAGTCAGCTCCCTCTACAATGTAGCTGATGAGTTGGTCTATTCTCATCAGCTGTTCACATATTGGACCTAAATGGTTATGTGGTCAGCAAATTCAGAGATTCACAGCTAAAACAGTGTACCTGCAGAGAACTGATTCACTGCCACCATCATACGCAGCGAACTTTCCCCATCTCATTGGCATCTCAAGAACCATTATTCCTCTTTGTCCTACAAGCAAAAGGTACTTTGACGAAGCACTGAACAGCATGGAATGCACATCAAATAAAGGAGCCTCAGTGCATACAAAAGACTGTTGACAAAATTTAAACAGAGATTTTACATTTATAACCTTTTAACACCTGAGAGTGACTGTCATCTTATTTCTCCTTGTGAAATCAACTCTGAATCTATCACTAAGGTCATGAGAATAATGAAAATGATCACTACCTAATAAAGCTATTGATTATCTGACAATTTCTCCTTGTTAATACCACAAAAATGAGTAAAGGAAAGTGTGGAGAATATGCATGTATACTGATGTTAGGGTGCAATGGGTCTAGTATGGGAATATTTGGACAGGTTTCAGTATATACCACTCTATTCTATTCTTAACGAAACCCCAGTCCCAAAGCTTATCCATTGTTTTTGCCATTGTCTCCTTTCATCAAAAAACCATATGCAATATGAAGTATGGGATCATATGGAAATCTTGCAAAATATTTTGTGACTTTTTTTTTTAATTGGGGTGATTTTGTTCTGACCTTACCAGTAAAGTATTTTAAGTCATAATACATGTTCATAGATCATGTCATAAGGGTTGAAGGAGAAAAATCAGTTAACCATTTAATCAGTCAATGATATTATCAATTAATTGATCAAAGAATCAATCAGAGGTTAAATCTGGCAATTGATCAGTCTTGCTGTCCAACTACTTAATCATTAAATCAGTCAATAATTCTGTCTATCAATCACTCTACTTACCAATCAAACTATCAGTCAATCTATCAATCAATTACTCGATAAACCAATCAGACTATCAGTCAATCTTTTTATCCATCACTCAATCATCCCAGCAACCAGTAAAACTATCAATCGTTCAATCCAATTAGTAAGTCAGTAACCCATTGTCTGTCACTAGTTCACTCAGTTAATTAACAGTCACTCGGTAATTCAATTAGCTAATCAGTCAGTCAACCCTATAGAATCTTAGAGATTTATCAACTTACTTGGAACTTAGCAGACCGTACTTTTTCAAAATGTAAGTTTTTCAGATTAGCTGTCAGAACACGAGTGTTCGAGGAATTCCATAAAAATATTTCACCATCATTTTCTATTAAAATGTTTTGTGATGTCCTTTCCGGCGATTCCTCTCTTTCTCTTGAATTTCCTTCACTAACCCTTGCAGAGAGCTCTCGGAAAACTGGGTGTTTAGGCAAATCAGTTTGCCACTTTCGACTCACATCCGAGTGCATTTTTGCCGCCATGTCCTTGCCTGTTACCTTAAGACTTACATGAAGTAAATCTTAACTCGTAGCAAATGGATTGTGGGCTCAAAAAGTACGTGGCCAAGATGGCGGCCGAGGTAAAGTTTGGAGAGTTTCTAATTTTTTTCCCGTTTACTGCTGATATCCCGGATGCCCACATGTTTTTTACGGTTTATATATTACTTTTTATAGGTGATTGAAATCTTAAAGAAATGCGTCAACAAGATCACAAGTTCCAGTACGAAGGAAAGGCGACACGTTTGTGAGGAACTTCTATTGCCTTGCATCCAGAAACAGGGTATGCTACAATTTGTTGTAATTTCAGTGAACTATGTATGTACAGAAAAATGATCGATCTTAAATATTCACGAGTGTTGTGATAAATATTGAAATGTTATCTTGAATGTCGGGGAAAATAACTTAATTATTGCGTGATTTGTTAATTGCTTTGGAAACTTAGAACGTACTGGTCGAATATTCACGTGGTGCCATAGGTCCAGTTGAATTATTTTGGGACGGGAGAGGGGGGGGGGGGTGGCAGCGGCGGTTGTTGTCACTCAGATATATTATGATGAGGAACCTAAAGGTTTTGTTTGGGCTAACATCGATGAAATCTCAAGTACTCGTCGAAGCCATGCATTTTCTAGTGAACACCTTCCTCCTTGGGAAGATTCTATTTGGGGTTTTGCATTGATTTGGCGTAACACCTACCCAAGATGGTCCGGTGGGGGTACTGGAGAGGGATCCTGCGAACCAAAGGAGATGGAATTGATCAAATGATGTTGATCATTGCCTCATTTCACTATTGTTTCGCTCCTCCTTATCAAAATTCTTGCTATTTGATTTTGTAGATTTTTCTGAGGCTGGAGTAAAAGCAGTGATCAAGTTGATATTTTTAACACAACATCGTTACAGGTAATTGATAACCTTTACAAGGCCAGGCTCTGATTGCTCAAAGGGTGGATAACACCATCCACTGGATAAATCTCCATCTGGTGGATAGCGCAGTTCGTTTTGTCGACACTTATCTCCTGGATGGCAATTTAAATGTTGTTGATGTGTATTTCTCCAGAAACGATTACCTGTGTTTTATAGAAAATAATGAAGAAATGACTTACTCCTTGTGTTAGCCTGTGAGTGAAACTTTGAAACTTTTACAATAGTTAAAAGTTGATATTTAGAGCATTAGCCCTTCATTATAGTTACTAACAGTTTTTTTTGTTTGTTATGGAATAGTAATTTAGTCAGTGTCTAGATTTCTCCATTATCCTGTGTGCAAAGTGTGGCAGAGCTGTAAGGATGCAAAGGCTATTCTTGCATGTGAAATTGTGTGGTGAAAAAGGAAAAAATTGCAAGTGCATCTACCATACTCTGCAGACAAGAATCAGTAGTACATGTGAACATTGTTCTTTTTGTTCTTTAAATTTTTGACTTTGCAATAAACTCAGTGGTCATTAAAAGGTATGGAGGGCTGACCACAAATGTAAATTTCTGAATGAAATGTATTATTTTTAATAATTTCAAGGTTAGATTTGAATGTCAAATGTTTAAAATTTAAAATTAGTAATTACCTCTCTTTATAGAGATAACCAGTCTAGAAGAGGGGTTGAAGAAGTCCTTAGAGTGTTGGCAGAAAAGCAAAGTAGGTGATATTGGGCTCAGAGTTTGGTGATACATGATTTTTGTTGAACTCAGTATATTTTGCCATTTACTAGTATATACCATCATCATGGTAATTTTTGTCTGTTTTATGTTTTTCTTGTTTTAAGTTGGTTATATCTTTTGTATCAGTTTTGAATTTGAATTGAAAATCACAAACCCTTGTTTTTTAATTAGGTGTGAATGCTGTCAAGTACTTTTGTATGGTGTTTTCTGATGTTGAAAAACATATAACCTCATCAGCACCAAGGTAAGAATTTTTCTTGGATTTAAACTTTAAAAAAATCAAGTACTAATCCAAGGAGATTTTGAGTTAACTGATTATACCACAATGTGCTGGCTGAACCTGTAAGTCATAGCCAACATAGATTTTTTAAATTTTGGACAACAAGTATTGAATTTTCCTTTACAAGCTCCATTTTCTTGAATTTGATTTTGTCCTCATTGAAGGTTTCTCTCTTCAAAAGTTTGAGAGATTTATATATTTTCAAGAAATTCTGAGACACTATGATCTTTAAAGGTCAATTCTCATTAGGTGTGGAATGATACACTTTTTTCATTTGACTGTACAAACAGTGAACATTCAGACATTCAAATAATTGCTTTATTTGAACTTGTAAAGGGATCTTTGGTGCTTGCTTGATGCAGGCAGACTTTAATGGTATTTTGAAACTGGAAATGAATGTCCCAGAGGTAGTAGTTATTTCGTTTTATTCTAAGCTTGTACAACTTATAATGCTGTTGCTGTTTGTAAAATTAACTTTTAAATCTGTTTTTGTGGATTTTGTTGCAGTTATGTGAACAGCGGTTCAAATCTTGTTCTTTTGTGTTGGTCATGTGTCCTTGCCAGACATGTCTACAGCAAGACTGAATTGTGTAAGGATGCACAATGGATCAGACTGGTACAGGTTCAATGTCTGGCACTGCATGGAGTTCTGTCTGCTGGAACAGCTTGTGTTTGTGAAGCAGGAAAGAAAAAATTATACAGAGTCTGGAGAGAGGTACAGTATTGAAAGCTGGCTTGTGATTCTCAGATAGACTATGTTTTTCTTTGTCTTATCATTTTGGATACAACTTTGAAAGTCACAGGGCAAGGCTTAGAACATAACTTGATTGAAAAGAGATGATGCCAGATTCCTCTTTTTAACCACTTCACTCTCGAGATCTGATTATTAATTCTCCCCTCCAGCTGCTACACACCCCCCTGTTAATTAGTTATGAGAATTAAATGTTGGATCAAGAAAATAGTGTTTACCTAATACCTTTGAGTATTCTCATTACTGTTTGCTGAATAATTTATGGATGTTATTGGGAGAAGTTACATGTTGATTGCCTCTGGGGGTTAAAGGGTAAATTAGTTGAGAAAAAGAGTAACAACCCCATATTACCTTTACCACAACAAACAACAAGTGTCAACTTGGCCCAAGGCAAAGCACAGAATATTTGGTTTGATAATGTAATGCTCTTACTGAGTATTTGCTGTCTGGAATGAAGAGATGTGAAATTCATGATCCTGTTTTAGTTAGCTTGATATACTCTTGCCCTTTCATTAAAGGGTTATCAATGATAAATGTGTGAGCACTATTTCATGTAGTTGTCACTATCATCTGAATTTTTTTTGACATATTTTTCCAGGTTCCAGGAATCACATTTAAATATGCAGAAGCCATCAGCAAATTGGAGGCATCACAGGTAAACCTTCATATGGTACATTGCAATGAGATAAATTAAAATGCAGTATAGTATTTTCTTCTCTGTGGTGGTAGATTTTCTTTGACCTGTTGTACAACATAAGATATTTTGATTTTGATGATATTATGAGTCAATAAAGTCCAGCGATGAAAAATTCCTTCCATTTAGAATATTAGATTGAGTTGTTATAAACACTTATTTCCCCGATCTGATTTTATTCTTTTTCAGGAAAACTGTTGCTTGACTGGACTGCTATTTAATTTTTGCACCAAAAATAAAGATGTTGAAACAATAGGTAAATTTAAGGTAAGATAGAACAAGAAATGTTCACTATTAGCCTTGTTACCCTTTCTACCCCTCAGAGTAACTAGGATATTTTTTATGCTCTCCTTACAATATCACCCCTGAATCACACATTAAGGACACAAAAATAAAGGAAATGATCACCAAACAAAGAAGCTCTAGATTGTGAAACAAATTCTCCTTGTTAGTATCTTAGGAAATGTATAGAGAACATTATGGAGAATGTGCATTCTGATGTTAGGGTGTTAAGGGTAATAATGTTATAATCTCTTTTTTGAGCAGAAAACATTGCTGGAAATGTATGTGAAAGCTGTGATTAATAGCAAGACAAGACCCTCCCATCATGTCCTGGTAAGAATAAAATTGTGGAATAGTTCGGCATAACACTTGATATTTATATAAAATAATTCTGACAAAGTTTGAACAAATGCTGAGTGCAGAAGCAGGGATATACTTTGTATACCCTTCATTACCATTTTGCTCTACTACTGTGACTTTTGACCTTTGATTCCTCCAGGTGAACATTTCCCCTTTGCTCAGTCACGTCACACATGACGACTTCAGCAGTTTAATCTTACCAGCATTACAGAAATCTCTGCTGCGAAACCCAGAGGTGGTTCTTGAAAGTAAGTGATGGATTAATTACATGCTTTTGCTCAGGAATAATTCTCTGAACAAAACTTACAAATTCGATTAAATTCAAATGTAGAGTTCAGTTTCCAGATTGTAAATCCCTATTATAGGCCCCTTGTCATCCGAAATTTGTAGCATGAATAAGGCATCACTGAACTTTGTGTCTGGGAATGAATGACTTGCCAGGATATTGCATTAAACAGTAAACTAAAACAACTTTTCACCAATAGAAGGAGAAGAGTTTAAAGTGTCCTGGGTTGAAATAAGCATTTCATTTCTTAATTATTAACTAAGGTTTAATCTTAACCAAACCAGAGATGGAAACATTTGTTTTTAACCTGGTATATGGGTAGTACTAATAGAGATGCCAAGAAGTTTATATACATTTATCTTCTTCTTATAATGATTTTTACCATGTGATATTTATGGTCTTCACACAATTATACTGATATATATAAATTCCTTTTTTTATTCAGGTGCTGCTTATTTAATTTCTTCAGTTTCAATTGATTTATCAAAGTATGCTTTAGACATCTGTAAAAACACTGTTGGTCAGCTGCGTGCTAAAGAAGAGCTCCACAGACAGGAGGCTACATTAATCTTAAAGAATCTTGCACATCAGTGCAGTGATCCAGGAGCAATGGAGGAACTTATCAACTACTTATTTGCTGTCCTTAATGGTAAGGATTTGTCGAACATACTCTACCAAACAATATTTTGATTGACAATGTTCTTATGTACAATGTAGAGTGACAACCCATGTCACTGTTCTTATTGGAGTCGCAGACTTAAAATTTACAAAATTTGAATTCAATGACAAGAAACAAGCAATGAATTCCATCTAAGTTCTTTGCGAGATTTGCATGCTTTGGTCCCAAGCAAAAATTATCACAAATGAATTGAATTGCATAGTTTGTTTCCTATGATGTTGTTTAAGTGACCCAGCCAAAGATTGGGAGAAAAAAGACAAAAACTGTGAAGTAATTGGTACCATTGGAAAAAATATAGTTTGTTATTATATTCCCTGAGATCCTCCCAAGATCTCATTGATAATTCTCCTTACTGTCTACCATACAATTTTTATAATGTTAGTTTGGATCATTTGATATTGGATCAACTGATTATACCCTAGTGGATATTTTTCATTATTCTCATCAATTGTCTCCATCGTATTGCATACTGTATTCATTTTGGTATTATAAGGGAAATTCTGCCTAACAGTCACTTACAGGAGTTAACGCATTAAATGTTTCATTTCATATAGTTGATAGCTTTTCTGGATAAAAGTTCCCTACCAGTAGTTAACTGTTACATTGTCTGGTTTAGGTTCAGAAGGCAAACTTACTCAGTGGAATGACAGAGTTGGTGTTCTTCAAGGTTTGTTTAGTTATGTATTCATTAAACAGTTAATGCTACATTATGGCAAACTTCTCTGTTGCCAATTCTCTAACAGTTGTCTATAATAATGCTCTCAACTCCTTTGACTTTCAAATGATTAAAATATTTCTGAATGTTTCTAGGGATAAAGAGTCTGGAGCACCATTCAGTTAGTGGAAATGCATCTGTGCAAACATTAAGCCAACTTGTTGCTGAAAAACTTGTGAAATATTTACAACAAGAAGGTTTGGAAATGCTTCATTATCTGAAGGATCACTAGGATTCTTTTTTCTTAGAATTAAATGTGTGGCCTTATCCTGAGACCATATGATTTTTAGATTAATATTGTTGTTTTTGCCAGTGAAATTATTTGACCAGACAGTAAACTTCTTCAATGATTTGTGTTACACTTTTGGGACTTTCATCAAGTATCATTCTTTTTAGAGAGATTTTTTCAGAAGAGCAATTAGAGTATTGAATTATCAAATAACTTGACTGTGTAGAAATGACAGCTCTAGGTTCCCATTTCACTTATTTCATAAGTATGTGAGACCTAAAGAGAGTTGATTGTACACCTCATGTCTAGGTTATAGGCAATGTTGTAAGTATCTGTGTGAGTATCTGTATTGCCCTTTTTTTTGTTGCTATAAAGAAGATTTTGGTCTTTATCAATAATTTGTCATCATTTTTTACTGGAAATTTTCATTAGAGCATTAGGTAGGTTTCCATTCAATAAAATGATTGGTTGTAGGAAAGAAATGATCACTAGCACTAGGTCCAAGTTGTTTGCATTTATAAGATATTTATCTGTGTGAACCTTCTCTTTGTCTTGAATAATTCATACAGTACATGAAGGAGCTGTTGTGTATGGCCTATCAGTTTTAAGTCACTGGTGTACCCATTTTTCCACACAAGTACCTAAGGTGCTTGTTGATGCCTTCAAGGTGAGAATAGTCAGAGGAGGAGATAAACCATCTTACTAAAAATTGTTTAGGAATCAGAGGACATTGTTGGTAAACTGTAACCTGACATGAGATTCAAAAATAGCATTCAATTTTCAAATTGTTGATAAATATTCAATTTTTAGCTGTTTCTAAGTTGTAAGGTTAAAGGACTGGTGCAAGAGCAGAGGTTGTAAAAATTATCTGGTCACATCTCTATGCTTCTGGAATTCTTTTGTTGAAACAGAAATAAAAGAACTAAACCCTTAGTTTATTTTACAAAAACAGAAAAAAGTTGAATGAGTGTGTTTGACAGAGCTCAATGTGTTCAGTTGTTGTAAGGCAGCTCAAAGTTTTTTTTTTTTTTTTTTTGTCCCAAATGTTATCCCTTAAAAATAAAATTCAAATCAGCAAAAAGGAAAATGACATTTATGTTAACTTTAGGCTACTTGGAAAAAACTATGATGTTTTAGAAGTAATTCTATCAAACATATGATTGTCTTTTTACTGAAACAGAGGTCAGATTTCAATTTCACTAGTATGGTGTGTTGTTATGTTTTACAGAAAGGAATGACCAACAAGAACTCCACCACAGCTGTACGTACTGGGTACTTACAGTGTATGACAGGTGCTTTTCAAGGTATTGATAAATCCCTTTGTTTACCATTGAAAATTCAAGAATTTAGGAGGGTCTGTTATGGTAACACTCAACAGTCTAATATCAGTATGCATATTCTCCATGTTGTTCACTTTACAAGTTCTGTGGCACCCACAAAGAGAATTTGTTTAACAATGAAGAGCTTCTTTTGTTTGTGATCAGTTCCTTTCTTCTTGTGACCTTAACTTTTAATTTTTTGCCATGCCATGAGGAGAGATTTGATACTAGTCACTCTTAGAGATGAGAAGGTTAATTTTGCTTTTGATAATCTTTGATGATAATGCTAAATTTTAATTTTATTCAAGGTAATACCCTTCTCCAAGGGATGGAAATTCTGCCTCAGTTACTGCAAGTAAGGTTTTTATTCATATTTGTCATATACATATAACAGGTACTTTTCCTCTCTCTCCCTGTGTTTTTCTGCAAAACAGGTTTCTTTAAGAATGTAAAGGTCAAGACAAACTGACACAAAATACATATTGATGTAACAATAATAATTTATTTTATAATGAGATTTCTTCAAGACCAGCAGTATATTATTCATCTATGAATGTTTCAAAGTCTTATTTTTCTGAACCTATCTAGCAGTGAATGCATTTTTGATTGGTATGCTCCATGTTTAGACCATTGAAAAAGCCAGTGGCCAACCAAATCAAGCTGCCATTGTTACAGAAGGACTATTAGCTGCCTCCATACTAATCAGATTATCACTTGCTGATGTACAAGCAGGTAACTGTATATGATAAAGATGTTAACATGTTGCAATAGATAAATAAGAAACCTCCCTAGGAAAGCTAATGTGACACTTTTTGAACCCAAGAAGAGTCATGAAGATCTTTTAAGATCTTCTTGACTTAAAAGTTGTGGTTCACATACAAATATTACTAATTAAAATGTATAGCTTGGCAACATTGACGACTTTTCTTTCAGAATCTAAACTGGGTTCATTTTGGACAACATTCCTGGATATAAAGAAGCAGCTGTTTGTTTCAGACAAATTTTTAAACTTTGCATCTGAAGAAGGTAAAACATATTTTGGTAATGTCACAACAGTGAAAAAATCCACTACTGGCTTTAGACAGCGCACTTACAAAAAATGACAAAAATTAAAGAAAGATGTTATTCATTAGTTGTGTGTGTGTGTGGTACATCAGAGTCCCCCATGAAGGTTCAAACCCTAGACCTTTGCATTTCCCAAGCCGATGCTCTACCACTGAGCCTTGTAGGACTGGTTTGTTATCTCTCTCCCTGATCATATGAACTGCATGCATGTCAAACTTATTTACTTTTGATGATAGTAATTTTTCTGATTTGTCAACAGCTCTCCTATTACTGGTGTCTGTGATTGAAAGACTCGTCCTCAGTCATGGACAAAGATTAAACAAATCTAATAGCCAGTGAGTCAAGCTCATAATCTTTAGCTAGCTTATAACCAGGAAAGAGGATTTAAAACCTCTTTAAAGCAGAGTGCACGGGATATGTGATAGCCTATGGTCAGTGTGCTGAGCCCTGTTTTAAGGGCTTTCAAACAAGGTGCCTGTCCCAGACTGTAAGTCAAGTGGTCTGTGTGTGAGACCTGGCTGGATCACTGTGTTGTGTTTCTGGGCAAAAAACATTCATCTCAAAATGCCTCTCTCCACTCAGGATAGTAAAATAGGTATTGATGAACCATCAAGGAAGCCTGATGAAATGCTGGGGGTAACCTGTATTGTCCTAGTGTGTCACCCAGGGGGAGTAACAATGTTCCCAGTCCCTTCATGCCATAGAAAGCTTGGACACCTTGTGAGCCACTTTTCTGGAGTGCAGACTTTGCCCTTTTACCTTTAGTAGTAGGGTGTGGATATCTTCTATATACATCAGAGTTATACTATCATTTTTGTGTGTGTTCGAACGTGGTCTGCTGTATTCCTAACTTTTTGCCTCTTGTTTTTTAGACCATGGTACAGAGCTTTGGTATTTCTACTGACTCACTCAGCTTGGAAGGTCAGGCAGAGTGCGCAGTCCTGTGTTCAGCGGCTGTTCAATTCTTTAGGAGAGAGTGCTTTAGAACTACAGAGTTTGTTGTTGAAAGAGCTGTCAAAGCTTATTACTCAACAAAAGGTAAACTTAACAGCCATCTACAAGTGTTCTGCGTGACTCTGGAAAAAACTCTCAGCTTGAATTTATGCTCTATTTCAGAAGTGATCATTGTAATTCTTTTTCTCACCAAGATAGATACCTTGCTGTAAAATGAAAGTGCCTTTTGTCTTATACCAACCAATAAATTCTTGTTTTCCTTTTTTGATATAATTTACCTTTAGGTGCGTTATTAAAATGTACTTCGTATCTTTTAGCTTGTATTTCTGGCGGTCTTTTAAGCGTTCCGTTGAGAAAGCACGCAGCAAATCTCTTGCAGCTTCACAGCGCACTCAGGGCGCACGAACCCTGCTGCTGTTCGGATACCTCGCAACTTTTAAGAGTACTTTATTCCTCATTGCTTTTAGCATCATGTCACTGACAGTTCTGTTCCAATCATGAATGGAGATGCACCACAGGGAGGGTCGCCCAATGATGCAGGAAGAACTAACATCAGCCACAGGATACTTGTGTCCAGTCTTTGCTGCCTGACCCTGTCTCTGGTAAAGAGTAATCCAGACCTGTCTGAGGAAACGAAAGACAAAATTGCATTGCAGATTCTCTCAGATGCACACCATCCAGCTATTGGTAAATCTCTGTTTCACTTCTGTTCATTGTTGCTCGTATTGTTTGTTTATGCTTTATTTTTGGAACGTTTTGGAGTAAGAAAGTATAATTTTTCTGCTTTAGTCATCTAATATAAGTGATTACTCTTCAGTGTCATTTGAAAAATTATGACGGATATTATTGGCTCTGCGAGTATTTAAGATAAAAGAAAATCCCGTGTTTTGTTGAGTTTACCGAATGGGCAATATGAGTTTATCTTACCTGCTTTCTTTCCCTTAATGGAGAAATATAAAAGTTTTCATATGTCAAGTTTGTACGTTTATGAATGCGTATTTCGCTTTACTGAAGCCGTTTGTTGAGATATTATTTCAGTCTAAGAATGGTGCAAAGAAAAGATCTGATTAATAGCAATGTTCATACTCAATACAACAAGTAGAGGAGTTAACCTTTACACCCTAACATCAGTATCCATATCCCCCAAACTATTTTCCATACATTTCCTTTGGTACTGACAAGGAAGTCAAGGCCAGTCATTTGAGCACTGCTCAAACCAATACTACGGAACCACAGGGTACCTATGGCCAGGTGGACCATAGTGCCCTGAGACACTGTTTTGTCACCATATTGGCAAGATCAGTAACATTAAATTGTACTCTGCACGCTAATTTAATATGTTTTGCTTCTTGGTGAATAGTTTCATATAAAGGTGAGTTATGGATGAGGATTGTTCACAGTCTGGGGATCGAGACACAAGGCTTTGTTGGGCGTCACTTGGATGCCATAATGGAGATGATAGTCTCAAGCAGCACGTCTCAACAGGTTTGACAGCTGTCTCTTTTTGTTACCTGTTTAGGAGTTCTTTGCAATAATTGTCATAAATACTTTCCAATTGCTTTGGTCTTGTTTTACTTTGTTAAAATTCTTTCGAGTGTGAGCTTTTCACCAATACACGATCTCTGAACTCCGAAGTCTAACTTAAGGTTGATATCTGATACGCTTTGTATCAATCAGCATAATAATAAACCTTTAAATGTGATTGTAATCTGCCATTTTCATCTTAAGAAGAAGACCTTTTGAACCGCAGACAGAAAATCACATTTATGCATTTTGTAGTATGACCTCTGGACGCTGTAAGTTAACAAGAGGCGCAATAAGATTTAATTTATTTTAGAATGCTTCTTTTGGGGGTGTTTTGAGACACTATCCTTAAAACAACACCAGTAACGAAGTGGAAAATTTCTTCAGTCACGTCATATCTATTCAGTGTTGATATACTTTGGGAGAAATTGTGGATCAATATCAGTATACGAGCAACGGGCGCACCTACCCCTCCCCTAACCAAAAACATTCAACTGATAACAAGTTGGGGTTAATGTTGGGTTAGGGGAGGGGTAGGTGCGCAGTTGCCAAGATACTCACATTGATCCGATATTGTCTACCTGCTAGTGGATACATCGCTACAATCTTTATTTTAGTGCTCACAGAATATGCTCCATGCCATGGCGGGACTTGCACCAAAAGTGATTTTACCGAGAGTAGTGAAGCACAGTACAGTTTGTTTAGCAAAACCAGCCTTCCAGCAAGTGACTATGGAGGAGCATGCCATACTGTACACACCAGAAGGAGAGATCCACAACACCAGTGTATTGGAAAGGTTCGATTGATAAGTGCTGTGAAAAAAGCCCTCAAGTTATTCTTCTTATTCCAGGAAATGAAAAGAAAAGTTCCAAATGTTTGTGTGAAAGTGTCAATTGTTTGTTGCGAAGGTGTCGTTTTTGAGTACAGTTGAAGATTGGTACTGACTCTTGGTGTATTTCAAGAGTGTGTAGATAATTATGTTTATGATAGTGTGACTGGGCTTGTTTTTATTTCCTCAGTGTCAGGGTAGCAGAAGCAGGAAAAAAGCAAAACATGAAGAAAGAATCAAAGGCTTATTCCTATGAGGATCAACTCTGGGAGAAAGATATACGTGAGGTGTGTTTATCGTGATAAAGATGCAACCTGTTACTGCTGAGTGTTATGCTTGTACACTGTACTGTACTGAAATACGGGAAAAAAAAAGAAAGAAAAACATCACTATGATGGGAGTGTTGGGGCAGATAATCTTTGTCCCACTGACGCCTATAGCCAATGAATGATTTTCGACTAGCTTTTCTCATGGACGGCAGAGCGAAAGGGGGTGCTTAGCTCCCCCACTTTTTGCGAGAACGACATTTTTGTTTTAGTTTTGGGTACGTATGAAGAATAAATTTCTAAATGATCTTGGGGAGGATGGCCCCAGGACTCCCCTACAAACTTACCTCCCTGGCGCTCGTTTTAAAGCCCCCCCCCCCGACCCACCCATAGTTGAAATAGGCTCCGCCATCCCTAGTTCTCCCCGGTTCCTCATTTCTTCCTCAGAGAAAGCCTTAACCCTTTACACCCTAACATCAGTATTCATATTCTCCACACTGTTCTCTGTACATTTACTAAGGTGCTGTCAAGGAGAATTTGTCTAACAATCAAGAGTTTGTTTAGTTGGTGATCATTTCCTTTATTCTCATGACATTAATCTGTGATTCAGTGATGATGTTGTAAGGAGAAATTAGATGCTAGTCACTCTTAGGGGTTAAGGGGTTAAAGAACTATAGTGCCTGAAAGAAACATGGCCTCTCAAGGCGGAAAATGGAGTTAAACTACTTGAAGTTTTTGTCTTGCGCCCACAAACCCGTGATGATAGAGAGAAATTAAACGCATCATTTTTTGCGGGATGAATGATTACGGACTGGGGTGCGTACGATACGTCCTGCCTAGTTCCAGTCCTTGCTCGTAAAGTGGTACATCTGTGGAAAAAATGGTTAAAGAAGTCAGGTTTGGACACAGACTGAAGGGATTCTCTGAGTAGAACTGGAATTAACCTGAGTCATGTCATTTCCAGTCAATCAAAAAGAAAAAGAAAGCCGAGGGAAAACTTTCAGAAAAGGATGAGATGAGCCAGAAGGAAAAAGAAATCTTTGAAGCCCAGCTGATGAAGGAAGCAGAAATAAAAGACAGATTAAAAGAGGTAAGGAGATCTTCTGTGTTGATTGTTATTAGATTACATAAAACTTTTAAAAATGGTGGTAAATCATGGCATGATAACCCCTCAGAACCTCAGACTCTCTGAGAGCCGGTCAAAAATTTTAGTCCTTTTTGTTTCTTTCAGCTTCAAAGGGAAGTGGTGCAAGTAGGATCACTACTGGAGACAGCTATAACAGCAAACCCAAACGCCATGCGTATGTACACCCCCACCATCCTCACCACCCTACTGCCACTGTTGCAGTCCCCCCTGACTGCACCTGTTATGATTCCTGTTCTGGTGAAGCTTGGTAAAAGTGCATTTAACGACGATCAAGAACATCTTGGTACGTGCAGATTGCCAGTTTCTTTGTAATATAGTAATGTGTTATTCACCTTGTCACGAGCTTGAGACATGGCCAAAATCTTAGTCGCCACGACATCGATTTAGATTTAGCGTTCCGATACTCTACCGCTGACCTGCGGAGAACACAATGGTGAACTAGTCCATTACTAGAAAGTTCCTATGTGACAAGTGTCCTCTATTGTTCAATTTGTTTGTTTGTTTTTTTAGGTGGACCCGTGGGGCTTAACTTTCTTCGTTCTTTTCTTGGTTTCTACCCTGTCTATAGTCCATTCTCCGTTTCGAAATGCGTCGTTCCAAATGTTTTTGTCTTAATCTCCATTTCAAACAACTCACACTCATATTCAATTTCCTCAGGGTAAAGTCTTCAACGAAAACAAGTCAGACCTTTCAGTTGTGAAAAAAAACCTTAGAGTATTCTTCCAGGGCCGAAAAAATTACCCAAACAATTTCGAATCGCTTTCCACCAAAATCTCTACTTTCTGCACATAGTTGCACTTTTCCCCCACAGTTAGGGTTATTCATATTCCTTCTGTCAATCAGCAAATGAGTTTTTGTTCATATATCAAATTATTAATCATGAAGCGTCCCTATAACTTCATTCCAACTTCGTAGTAGCGGACTGTTCTTAAACATGGGTTATCTTGTGTCTGCGAGTGTTAAAGTTTTAGGACCCAACTTTAACCCTAACTTGTTATTAGCTGACTGTTGTTGGGTTAGGGGAGGGGTTGGTGCACGAAATTGGCAACGTGGTAGTGAGACTATTCTTCTCCAACCTACCCCTCCCTTCTATACAACGCTGGCTGTTAGATTTTTTTCCGGTTTAAACATTGTCATTCTTCATTTTTCCACGTCAGCTGAGCTCGTTGGATACGTCACTCTGCGACTTTTAAAACCAATGTGCCATATTGACCAAGCCTGGTGTGAAGAGGATTTGTTATCAGCGACCAAGCGAGTTATCTCTGTCCTCCACTCCACATCAGTTCCTGATCTAAATACTGTTGGATCAAGTTCATCAGACTCATTGGCCGAGCTTCTGTCAGCCCCAGCGTTTGCGTTCTGTTTTCCTTTTCTAAGATGCGTGCTACGAGATGGAGGCAAGAATGTCAAGGGAAATGAAGACCTCAGACAGCAAGCGTTGCAGATTGTTGCTGAACACTGCAAATTACGAGCGAATAACGACGATGATGACGAGGAAGATGAGCAGGATGAAGTGAGTGGGATGCTCCCCCACCCGCCCTTTCTCCCCTCCCTCGTTTTTATTTTGTTTTGGTTCACTCATTTATATATTTATTTTGTCAGAATGACCCGGCTTTGTTACCAAGAGAAGAAATGCTGTATTTATTGACTGAGATTATTTCCACGAGTGCGGACACCATCAAGGGTTCGAGATTACAGGTAAATTGTTTACAATGTCAATTCCCCTTCCTCTTTTTTCATTTTCTTTACTCCATGTTTATTTATCTTTGCAGCAACTGGCATCTCTCAGTCTGGTTGAGCTGTGCAAGGCGACAAGCGGCGAATATGGTTGTGCCACAGCAGCACCAGGCGAGATCTCTGTTCTGTTAAACTCCCTGGAGTCCCCCGCAGCCTCATTGCGATTTGCAACCTTGCAAGGGCTTCTGGTCCTCACCTACCTTCTGTCTACAAGGGATCATGGGACATCACAGACTGCTCGACTTGTAAGACGATTGTGGGTGGCCAAGTTTGATGTTGATGAAGAAAATGCTAAATTAGCTGAGAGGTATTCGTTTGATTCCAGCTTTGTTGATGTGTTCTTGGGAATAGGTTTGTTCATTAGGTGCTATTTTATGTTATTTTAATCCTTTCCATTTATATTCTTTATTTTAAAGCTATTTGTTGAGCGTGAGATTGAAATGACAAATTGTGTGTTAAAACTCTTCAGGTTATGGCAGGAAGTAGGTTTCACTGCCCCAGAGCCATTATGTAGTGCACTTTTGGACGATGTCGTACACGATGTAGAAATTATCAGAAAAGCCGCTGCCCCAGCGCTGGCGGCGGCCATTAACGAACACCCGGATGTTGCCTCAGCCATTCTTCAGCAGCTGGTGGATCTCTATGATGTAAAACTCAAGGTAAGGTCTGTAAAAGGTTAATGCAATAGACGACTGCGAATACTGTTACCCATTCAAAGTTAGCAGCACTTGCTTAAAAATAGGAACGTGGGTATCACCCAGTAGTTATACTTTATTTGAGGTCACCGATCGCGACCACTTATACCAGCATACCCTGTTCTTAGGTGCCTCCTCCAGTCGTGGACAGTCTGGGACGAGTTGTGCCAGCTGACAACATGGACCCTTGGGATGCAAGGTGCGGAATAGCTCTGGCTCTCGGTGACATATCGCCCACGCTATCTGAAGAGGAGGTAATGTGATACTAAAAAGGTCTCCAATCTCGCGTCGTATTAAATCTTTACCGAAGAAACTTCAATAGCTAATAATGACACATTTATTTAACTTTGATGAAATGAGAAGTCAAAATACTTCAGAGTCGTAGTTGTCAAGGGCAGGGAAACGCACGTGACGTACTCGTGATTTTTGAAAGTTTCGCATATGATTGGCTAAAACGAATCACAAAGCTAAAGGAAGCGAGACGAAACAGTTGCGGATTTGTTTGGATACCTTTATTGTTCAACTTAAAACTGAAACAAAAGGAAAAAAATTTGCTGCAGAATATTTAGAAAAATATATTTACTTATGAACTGTTTTCTCCATTGACGAGACACTGTAAAGAACTGTTCAATGGGTCTCTTTCGGCGAGGAAAGGACAAATTAAAAGGAACTTTTATTTTTCGTTATGTAGGTCCCTCCATTGTTCGTATTTTTCGTTCCAACTGGTCTGGGAGATCACAATCTTGAGGTCAGGAAACACATGTTGAATGCAGCTCTGAAGGCAGTAAATGATCATGGAAAGGTTTGTGAACATTTTACATTAAAATGCATTTCGATTGAGTGTCAAAAAACCATAACAAAGTATTCACAACAGCCAATCAGGAAAGGGAAATATCACAAGGAGCCAATCAGATTCGGATGTAAAGAAAAGCAAATTGCCTGAAGCGCGGGAAAACGCGGGTGACCAAGTCGTCATTGGTTTTAGTTATGAATATAATAAGATGATAAAGTGATGCGAGTTTTCTGGAGCGATCACAAAGCGAGGAAAAGTTAAACCAAAGCAGTCCTGCTAAACTTGCGACACTGAATTGGAAATCGCTCTATTTAACTCGGTTTTTTCATCATTATTGATGACACATTTTTGTGTTTCATAAGGCGACTTGATTTTGCATCAATCTTCTTTGCAGGCCAATATCGCGCTACTTCTTCCTGTATTTGAGCAGTTCTTGGACATGGCACCAGATACTTCTGCGCATGACACGATCCGTCAATCAGTGATTATTTTGATGGGTTGCTTGGCGCGGCATTTAGACAAAGATGATCCTAAGGTAAGGACTCCATTTAAAAACACTGTAATGTCTCAAGGTGAGGTCTTCCACTATTTGGTCAATTTTCCTCTCAGCTTCGTGAGTGCTGGTGTTTTTAAGAATGTGAAATGGATGTAAACGGCTTTATTTTCCGATCATTCCATTAACTTTTGTCATCTTTTACACTTACTCTAGGTTAGACCAATTGTTGGAAAACTCTTGAATGCTCTGTCAACACCCTCACAGCAGGTAAAAATTTTTTAAACTTTCCATGGGCTGTTAGCTAACGTATCAAAGTATTTCTGACCGTGAAGAGCTTATTGCCTGAATAAACTGAAGGAAAAAAAACTGATTAATTTCACACCCAGAACACTGCGATCTCTTGTTGAAGAAGCCGTCTTGGTCAGCGGGGTTTTGGGTTCGAGATTAATTTGTGCCTGTCAGGAAAGCTGCGGAAAGGAATTTAAACAAGTGATTGTTTTTTCTTCGTAGGTTCAAGAAGCTGTAGCAAACTGTCTTCCTCCACTTGTTCCAGCAATCAAGTCGGAATCTCCAGATATGGTGAAGAACCTGTTGAACCAGGTAAAAAGTTTGGTCCTGTACAATGCAAGTCGGTCTTTATTAATCCATCATGCATCACTGTCGCACGTTCCCAAGTTATACGACCACTTGGTTCTGTTCGTTTTTATTTCAGCTTCTTGATTCCACTGTGTACGGTGAGAGGAAAGGTGCAGCTTACGGACTGGCGGGACTGGTGAAGGGTTTGGGAATTTTATTCCTCAAACAGCTGAATATTATGTCCACACTACAGGAAGCTATACAAGACAAAAAGAATTACCGACATAGGGAGGGTGAGTCGCGCTTTTGTCAAACTAAAACAGGCGTTTTGAGCGATACTGAACCGTTCTCTAGATAGGTAATAGATCACAGACGATGTCAAAATATGGCTAGAACAAAAAAGTACTACACGAGGCGTAGCGGAGTATTTCACTATATAGACTCGCGGCAACATAGAATATTTTTTTCCTATATGATGAAGAAGCAAGATGTCATTAATAGTGATGTCATTTAGGCGTCTGTCCTCCAATTGATCATAAGGAAGAGCCAATCAAAATGCCATATTTTGGTATATCTATGGCAGTGTTCACACTTGGTGCCCGGGCCCCGTGCCCGGGTTCTATTCTACGCCGGGCACCAATGTGAACACACCTTTTTTCCTGGTACCCACGCCAGAATTCGGGCACGGTGCCGGTGCCCGAGTACAAGGTCTCGACCTTGTACTCGGGCACTAAACTGGGAACTGAGTCCTTGTGTGAACACATTTTTCGTTGGTGCCCTGGCACTTTACCCACAAACCACTTGTTTTCGTACCCACAATTCCTTGTCCCACTCGAGATTTCAATAGTGAGCGTGTGCTCTGTTTATTGAATGTGAACATATCTTCAGACTGGGTACCGTGTGTCTGAACACAGCACCATTTTGTGCCGGTGCCCGGGTACTAGTGCCCGGGCACCAAGTGTGAACACTGCCTATATCTCTTTGTGGCCTGTTTTCCAGGAGCGCTGTTTGCTTATGAGATGCTTTGTTCAATGCTGGGCCGTTTATTTGAGCCTTATGTTGTACATGTTCTACCAAACCTACTGCTCTGCTTTGGGGATGGAAACCAATATGTAAGAGAGGTAAGATTGATATCAAAAATTCATTTTTCTCAACAATTGCAGTCATTTCTCGAGCACACGACTAAGGAGAATCAACAATATAATGTACTTGGGGATGTTGCCTTGATGGAGCTCTCAATTCCCTGTAAAATTTAAACAGAAATCTACTGGAACAGTAGGGAGAATTACAACTTTTAGATTTTGATATGTGAGTGTCTTCTCCAGGCCACCGACGACACTGCTCGTGCAGTCATGAAGAACCTCAGCGCACATGGTGTCAAGCTTGTTTTGCCGTCCTTGCTGGCTGCGCTTGAAGAGGATTCGTGGAGAACAAAGACTGGTGTGTGTTACTGTTCTTGGGATAACGTTCAAAGTCTAAAATTTCTAGAAAGACAACGTTAGCAATAATTTATTACTGGTGTTTTCGAAGCACTCCAAAACCTACTTAAATGTAAGATGTATCTAAGTGAAATATACAGTAAGTCGCTCCGTTTGTCCGTAGTCCGTCAGTCCATCCTTTCATCAGTTGGTTAGTTAGCCTCTCATTCACTATGTCGGTTGGGTAGCCCAAAAGTCAGTCTTATTTTAATGATTTATTTAATCTACTATTTATTTACTATTAATCAGTTGTGTGCTCGGTTTATTTTTCAGTTGTGAATTATCAGTCAGTCACTCAGTGTCTTATTGGGTGTATTACTGGGTGCTTACCGCTAGCGGATAAATCCACGAGAAAAGTGCTAAGACCTTCAACCTATCCATTGTCTTCCTTGTACATAGAGGGTTATAACCAAATCTATCTTACCTACTATATTCTCTTAACATGTTGTTAATGTTGTCCTCCTCAGGTAGTGTTGAGCTCCTTGGTGCTATGGCGTTCTGTGCCCCAAAGCAGTTATCGTCATGTCTTCCCAGTATTGTGCCTCGCTTGTGTGAAGTTCTCACAGATTCTCACATGAAAGTACAGAAGGCTGGAGCCCAGGCCCTTAGACAAATCGGCTCAGTGATCCGAAACCCAGAAATTCTAGGTAAACTGGCTGCAACAAAAATTTTGCTGAAGCCTTAATTTCTAACTCTCACGTCTCCAACTTCATTGGTGTAGGATCCTTACCTAGATTAAAAGCGTGTTAGAACGCAGCCAATTTTCTCTCCATGACTTATTATCATCGATCTTTACCAATTAAATGACAGGATTTTAATATAAGATGGCCGTCAAAAATGGAAGGTTCTGATTGGTGGATTTGAACCATAGCAGGTCACGCGACAAAATTTTCCTCTGCTACTTCAACAGTGATACAAATTTACTGTAGGCTGTAGTCAAGACATTCAAAGGAACCTGCCTGTTTGTAAAAGGTGGTTGAAACTTCTAGTTTTCTCGTTAATATTTCAGCCATTTCGTCCGTTCTTCTCGAAGCCCTAATGGACCCATCTACCAAGACTGCACCATGTTTACAAGTTCTGCTCCAGACCTCTTTCGTTCATTTTATTGATGCTCCATCGCTCGCTCTCATCATGCCCGTCCTGCAACGCGCGTTGAGCGAGCGTTCAACTGAAACCAAGAAAATGGCGGCACAAATTATTGGAAATATGTGTTCTTTGACGGACAAAAAGGTAAAATGGGATCAACAAACTTAAATGTCCTCGTATTTGAACTTGGTTGCGGACCTCTCCTTGAATTCTTTTTATGTGGACAGAGGTTGTCATTATTTAATCACAAAAAGGCTAGTCAAACCCATTTGTGAGTTATCCGTATTGAAAGCAGCATCATGAACAAGATTATTACTTCAGGTACCACAGGTGGGTCAATCACTCGGGATTTATTTGATAACACAGTCTTCCTAACAAATAATAGAGTACTGGTATTGGTTTATTAGAACTACGATGCTGTCTACTGTTTTTGTCAGCGGTTTTTAAACCATGACTTCAAGTTCATTGAATTTTTTTCAGGATCTCGCTCCATATTTGGGTGCAGTTGTTCCAGGATTGAAACAGGCCTTACTTGATCCAGTACCAGAGGTAAGAACTTAAAACATTTTCTGATACAAATTCTGGCGCAAGTTTTCATCAGCGTGTTTTTCATTTAGGTCCGTGCAGTATCTTCCCGCGCCCTCGGTGCTTTGGTTCGCGGTATGGGCGAAGAGTGCTTTGAGGATCTGTTACCATGGTTGATGGAGACTCTGACGTCAGAGAACAGCAGCGTAGACAGATCAGGAGCAGCTCAAGGTATGATGTTTCACACCTCACACCTTGTTCTCTGGAAATATCAATTCCTCAAAATTTCTCGCGGCGGTTTACCAACCAGCCCGCCGACGCGATCTAGTAGCTCCTTTCGAAACTAATTATCTCATTGCTTTGATATAGGAAGATTTTGTGAGATCGCTTGATAAGAATTTTTCCGTTTGTTTAGTGCTCAAACATTATACACAGGAAAATTTTTGTACTATCTTTGCACTTCACAACGATTACGCGTTTCTGTTTTAGGTCTTGGTGAAGTTTTATGTGCTATGGGTACCAACAGACTCGAGAAACTTATGCCGGAAGTGATTTCAACCACAGAGCGCGTTGATTTGGCGCCACATGTACGCGAAGGATACCTGATGCTGTACATCTATCTTCCTTCAACTTTCAAAGATGACTTTATTCCATTTGTGGGACCCGTCATACCTTCTGTGCTGAAGGTAACATCAATAGTCAGCTTCTCTCTTCTCCTTTGTGTATATAGAGCTTGTGAGATGATGCTTTTAAATCAGTTTATAAAGCTAAATGATATTAGCTTTATTAAAGATAATTATAGCTAAAGTTTTATACTTGATTTATCATTTTAACTTAGCTTTTTTATTTCAAGAAATTAGATACAAATTGAACTTAACAGCACAAAGACTTTTCAGAGTTTCTGCTTGAACAAAGGAAACAAATTTTTATCAATATAAATAGATGATATCACACGCCCACGTTACGTATGATTTCTTGATGATATGCTCGTTAATAATTTCACAAGCGGGTCTATGGTCAGGTTATTGCAATGTAGACCCTTAAGCTCATAAGTTTATTAATTAAGGCGGAGCTAAGTCTACCGTGCACAAAGAACTTCATCGATCAATCCTTTAAAAAGGGGAACTTCCCTTAAGCAGATTAAGTCATAACAGAGCTCCAACATTTATTACCGTACGTGTGTGAACTCTCCTCTTAACTGGATATATCTTCTGATCTTTATGGTATCTACTAACTTGACCTTCGTCTGTATCTCTGCTATGAAGCTCTCAACTATACCTCACCCCATTGAGTTCTCACAACCGCACTAAGAACTGGATACAGGGAATTTGACATATTTTTCATCTTCTATCAAGGGCCTGGCAGATGAGTCCGAATATGTACGAGACACATCTCTAAAGGCTGGTCAGCGGATTGTGAACTTGTACGCCAACACAGCCATCGAACTGTTCTTACCAGAGCTGGAGAAAGGATTGTTTGATGATAATTGGAGAATACGACACAGTTCTGTCCAACTGCTGGGTGATCTGTTGTACAAGATATCTGGTGTAACTGGTAAAATGTCCACTGAAGGCAAAGAGGATGATAACTTTGGAACCAGTCAGTCCAACCAGGTGACGCACAAAGTTAAAACAGTTACATTGCACCTACTGAAACTGGATTCAGCCAGATGATAAAAACCAATCAGAGGCCAGGAGGGAAACAAATCCAGCCAATCAAATGCGTTGTTCATGCTATATCTCAAGAGCAACCAATGAGAATAGAGAGTGAAACCCAGCAAACTGCCTGATGCGCGGGAAAAACATGAATGATGAAGTTGGGATTGGTTTTCGTTCTGCTTCTGATTGGCTGAGAGGGTGGTGGGAGTTTTCTGGACCACAGAGTGAAGCAAAGTACAACCAATGGGATCCCAGACTGCTTTTGACACGTAACTGAAAATTGCTCTTTTGATATTTGTATTGTAACAACGTTTTTTTTTTCTTTTTCACAGGCCATCATCGAATCCCTGGGTGCAGAGCGCCGTAATCGTGTATTATCCGGGCTCTATATGGGCCGTTCTGACGTTTCCCTGATGGTGCGCCAGGCGGCCTTGCACGTGTGGAAGGTTGTGGTCCCTAACACGCCTCGTATCCTAAGAGAGATTCTCCCCACGCTGTTTTCTCTTCTACTTGGATGCCTAGCGAGTACCAGCTATGACAAGAGACAAGTAAGTGTTGCTTGTTATCTACCAGGTCATCGCGAGTAAACTGTATTTTCCGTTCGTTTATTTGGTCGAAAATGTGGTTGTTTTGATTAAATAGTTTTATACCGCATTCAATTCAACCTGATACACTCGTTGGTCTTTACGGATGAGTATTAACCCTTTATACCTTAACATCAATATCCTTATTCTCCATACCGTTCTCTAAACATTTCCTTTGTTATTGACAAGGAGAATTCATTTAACAATCAAAGCTTATGAGGTTGGTGATTATTTCCTTTATTCTCAAGACGTTAATAAATGATTCAGCTGTTTTACGGTAAGGAGAAATTAGATGCCGATCACTCGTAGGGTTTAAAGGGATAAAAGAAATCCAGGCAATAAAAAAGGCAAAAAATTAACTTATACCCTTCTTTATCAATTTATTGAATTTGTTTCTCTGTACGTTCTTTCATTCCAGGTTGCAGCTCGCACACTGGGAGACCTTGTTCGCAAACTTGGTGAGCGAGTTCTTCCGGAGATCATTCCGATCTTGGAGCGAGGTTTAGACAGCGACAAGTCAGACGAGAGACAAGGAGTTTGTATTGGACTCAGTGAAATTGTCTCCTCAACCAGCAAGGAACAGGTAACAAAAGACACCATTACAATAATTAGAGACTGCCTGGTTTTAAGGAAGCACTGTTAAACTTATTCCTTGGATAGGGGTAGCACGTTATCCGCGCTGTGGTGAACTCGCAAACCAATTGCGGTGCAAACATACCATTAATCTACAATTTCTACTGTTATCCTCCTTGCATTCCTTTACCTCGTCCCATGTTCCCGCGTCCATTTACTTGTTACCAGACCCTCACGAGCCAGCAAGTTTATTTATTATTACTTTGGTCATTACAGGTAATACAGTATGTAGATTCCCTGGTACCCACGGTGCGTCGTGCTTTGATCGACCCGCTGCCTGAAGTTCGTGTGGCTGCAGCCAAAACATTTGATCAGCTTCATAATACCATCGGAGCGAAAGCTTTGGACGACATTCTGCCTGACTTGCTCAAGAAAATGGTACATGTTATTAATTAAAATCTTCTTCATAACTTGTTATTACCTCAGTACATAATCTGAAAGACTTCAGATTTGAGACCCGTCCAGAAAGGTTTGTATTTCTCGTGAGATATTTAGGATCCTTATGCATCACATCAGTGCGTCCCACCCTATCATGCCAGCCGTACGATTGCACCAGTTGCTATTCTCTTCTTCCAGTGAAGAGCAAGACTAGCCCAAGTTGCTGTTGTCAGAAGTTATCCTTGAGTAATTTGTAATCTGAGACAATCGTTTCACTCACCATTTTGTACAGTCCTAACTGTATTCTCAAGAAGTACGAATTGTTGCCTATGGGAAAGAGTGCATTGAGAACTTATTCTAATGGGGCTCTGTGGACGTGTTTCAGGATGACCCTTCTCTGTCTGAGTACGCATTGGATGGGCTCCGTCAGGTCATGGCCGTGAAGAGCAGAGTCGTACTTCCTTTCCTTGTACCCCAGGTAAGTAAAACCAACCAGCCTAATGATTAACTAACCGTATAAAAGAACGGACCGACGGACCGCGGAAGGTAGGGAGGGTCACGAGCACGAAGGGAGTCACCGGGAGCACGGAAGGAGGGTCGGAAGGACGGGCCGACATACGGTAGGACGGAACAAGGGAAAATCAAAAGAATGGATGGAGAAATAGAGGGAGGGAGAAGGGAAAAAAGGTTGGAAAGCTGGACAGAGGAGTAGAGGGCGGGTTGGAAGGACGGGCGGACGGACGGACGGAATAAGGGAGGGTTGGAAAGGCGGACGGAGGAATGGAAGAAGGGTTGGAAGGACGGATGAAGGGGCAAATAGAGGGAAGGATGCATGAACAAACAGATGTGCTAAATATCCGCAGTCAGAGTTTCCATCGCTACAAACCTTTTAGAGTAAAAAGTGTGGAATCGAAAACTAAAGTCCTTTATAGCACGAGGTGCAGTTTGAATATCTGAAACTATTGCGCACATTTTTTTGGTTCAAACTGTAGTCTTGGTATCCGTAACTCTAGTTTGCATCGAAGGAAACCGAACTATTGGAGTGTCTGTTACGCAACACCTTTTCTTAGCTTCTGTCACAGGAAGGTCAGCAATGCTTTCGACGAAAGCGTGATGTATTCTTAAGAGCTGCATTTTGTTGATTTTTTTTTATTCAGCTCATCACTCCACCTGTTAACACTCGTGCGCTGGCCATACTGTCTGCCGTCGCAGGTGATGCACTTACCCGCCATCTGAATAGGATTCTACCGGCCATGCTTAAAGCCATACAGGACTGCTTTGGAACAGAGCATGAAAAAGAAGTTAGTTCAAAATGCTTATATAATTTTTCCCCTCTTTTTGGTCGTGACTATATGAAATTGCCACACTTTCAGCCAATCAGTTAGTTTCCTTTGCAGTCTTTTTTGGAATGTCACGCAATGGTTATTGCGTAATAACTCAAGGGACAATTGCTAAGGAGATCACCATTTAGAATGCTAACCGTAGAGACTTTTGAAAATGCTTATTCTTCTCCCTCTAGGAGCTGGAAGGCGCATCTAGTTTAGTGTTGTCGGTTGAAGATGACGCTGGAATCAGGACCATTATGGATGAACTCATGGCAGCCTCTAAGGATCCTGTCCCCGGCATGAGAAGGGTAAAATTTCTTATTATTTTGGCTTAAACAAAATGCATCTTTCAAGTGTAGTTTGACTCAGATACGCTGTGTGTTTTCATGAGACAAATTTTTTTTACACCCTAATGGTGAAACAGAGAATTAACTCTGAAGTGTAAATTAAAGTGCTACTTAAACCCATGAATAACCCACAGACCTCGGTGGGAATCAAATCCACGACCTCCGGATTAGATCTACCGTTACTCTGCCGACTGAGCTACGAGGTCGCACAGAGAAAGTCGGGGACGATTTAGGATGGTGAATCGCGGCGAAGAGAAAGTAAGGGTACATATGAATGTTGTGCCGCGTAGCACTGGGAACACAAATGGTGAAACAGAGAATTAACTCTGAAGTGTAAATTAAAGTGCTACTTAAACCCATGAATAATAATAATAATTTTTTTACACCCTAGGCTGCAGTATCTCTCATGCACACGTTCTGTCAGGAGACTAAGGCAGACTATTCCCAGTTCATTCCGGCCCTGTTTCGTGGAATAATTAACCTGATGAACGACTCTGATGAACTGGTTGTGGAAATGAGCTGGAACGCTTTAAATGCAGTAACCAAGGTAATCACTGATACTGTCGCCTCTCCCGGGCCCTCAGCTAGTAAACGGTCGAGGTAGGAGCGTAGAGCCCGTGCGCAGATTGGTAAAAGGAGAAAGGCTTGAAACGGGTTGTTACTCAACCTGACCCAGACCTCTTCCTTTTTTCGCTCTGTACCTCTGTGACCTGTTTACTAGTTTTACATCGAAATAAAGTGTGTTTTGTTTCAGTGTTATACGCCCGCGGTTTCCCCTGCAAAAGACGATTGTGATTTTCTGGTAATTTAACACGCAACCCAGCATATGTCACTGGGTTTGCTGTGATTGGCTGCAGTTGTATCGTTGGTTTTGATCTGACGACAGTAACATAACCCCCTAAAACATTTTACTGTCAGAGGGGGCTAAGCTTTGTTCGTTTGTCGTTTATCTCAGCGTCTGGAGGCCTCTGAGCAGTTACAGTATATCAGCCACGTACGGCAGGCAGTCAAGTATGTGTCAGATGAGGTCAAGGATGGAGATCTGCCAGGGTTCTGTCTTCCTAAAAAGGTACTGATCAGTTTTTAAAATCACTTCAAAATAGACTGAACGTGAAGAAAAACCAAAATTATCAGATGCTATGGACTCTGTTGTGTACCTTGTTGTCTTAAAAAGTGAATAAGCAAAATGTTTGGTCTCGCAAATTCATTAAAAAGATTCTTAGCTATGGGAGGTCCTTTTCTTGTTTTTGCCATCCATTTTGTGTTCCAAGAAGTGGCTTTTCGTAAATATGCTCTATTTGAAAAAAAATTGTGTTCACAGTTTAAACTTATGCAGAGAGAACGCAATGAACGCAGATATTTATAAAGAAAACATCCTAAAATCTTCTAAAGCCTGGATTTGTTACTGAATACAGTGGCTTTCTGCTCGCTGCGTTAAGATTTTAAGAAGCCTGTAAAACCTTGCTTAATGCCTGTTGGGTGACTTTTAACCATTGACACACTTGAGCACCTTGTCCTCTTTACCTTCAAGAAATTGTTTGCGATTACCGACCTCTCATTTTTCTTTACTTGTCTGCTGTTGGTTGAAAACGTGACAATTTTTACCCTCTAATGTGTTGTTTTATCCACAGGGTATTGCTCCCATTCTACCGATATTCCGAGAGGGAATCTTAAATGGTACTCCAGAGTTAAAGGAGCAAGCTGCCAAGGGGCTTGGAGAAGTGATCAGTTTGACAAGCGCCGCAGCACTACGACCATTTGTAGTAAACATCACTGGGCCCCTGATTCGTATCCTTGGAGACCGATTTACGTGGAACGTCAAAGTGGCAGTCCTACAGACTCTGGGTCTTTTGTTAGGCAAAGTATGTGTGTTTACTTAGGCTTAGGACATTTTCAATTGAATTTTAAAAAAGTTTGCTGCAGTTCCTTTTACAAGATGTGATTGGTGGACAAAACATTAGTACTCATGACACCTTCTCGCCCAATCAGAAGCAAAATCAATAACTCAGCAAGATTTGTTCGCGTGCGTTTTCCCGTGCTCGTCAAGAAATACCTTGAAATTCTCATTGATTATCATTGCTTAAACACTTCGTCTGATTGGCTGTTTTGATTGCCTCGAGTTCAATAATACTGAAGCAAGATGTAAACCAACTATATCGTCCTTGTTTTCCTTCACAGGTAGGCGCCATGTTGAAACCCTTCCTTCCTCAGCTTCAGACTACGTTCATCAAGGCCCTGAATGATCCTAACCGAGAGGTGCGCGTACGCGCGGCTTCCGCGCTTCAGAAACTGATTAAACTGCACACACGAGTGGATCCTCTGTTTACGGAACTACACAATGGAGTAAAGAACACCGAAGACAATACCATAAGGTTTGTAGGGCTACCAGCTTACTAAAGTGACTAATTATTTTTAACTAAAACCGATGCACCAGAGGGTTGATATAACACAACATTCTTGATTTTTGTAGGGAAACACTGCTACAGGCCTTAAGGGGAGTCATCGCTGGCGCAGGACAGAAGATGGGTGATCCAATAAGGAAGACATTAACCACAACACTGCTGGATTTACTGGGACATGGAGATGTAAGACACTCTTAGATTATCATTATCTAACCCTATAACCTTCAAGATCGAATTGTAATTTCTCCTCTCTAGCCGCTACTCATTTCATTGTTAATTAGTTAAAAGCATTTGGTTTTAGATCAAAAAAGGGACTTTCACATGATAAATTGGAGTATTCTCTCTACCTGTATGCTGGATAATATATGAATATTATAAGGAGAAATTACATGTTAATTACTTCTGGGAGTCAAAGAGTTAAAGAGTTAAAAACCTTTCCTTTCAGCATTCTGTAATAGACCAGGTCTACGTTATGCATTTTTATAATTTTTTTAAACAGCGTTTGTTGTATTATCGTCTTTGTTTAAAAGTGTGATGTTTTGATGGTGCAGTATGCCAGTATCCTTTACGCTTTTGTCCGGCTCGTAGTCTCTGGTTCACTGATTTGTTGCATTGATTTTCAACAGGACAACATTCGTGTAGCGGCAGGTGGCTGTATTGGATCATTAGCTCTTATTGTTCCAGACACTGAACTCGAGTATATCATCAATGATCATCTCATAGGTGCGTCAACAATCATAGTGGCTTGGGTTAAGTTCAAAACAATTACAGAATAATAATGAATATATTGGTAGGGAACCCATGGACCCCACTGATGTGCAAATGCGCAATATCGTATCTACCCTCTCACAACTATTTCACCTTTCCAGCACATCTCCAATCCACCCTTAATTAAAAATTGTATTCAGTGACTACTCAGTTTAATTAAAAGATTGCTGAACATTTAAGTTCTAATAATTTAACGCAATTCAGTACAATACCCGCCTCCCCGTATTAAATATAAAATTATCAGTATGTAGTTATCGTGCGTTTTTAGTATCTTTTTCTTTTTAATTTCGTTTGCAGTGAATGACCCCACTGTTGACTGGACAGTGCGCCACGGTCACGCTATTGCTCTGTCAGCGGTATTACACGATGCTGCCGAGAGGATGGTATCCCTGGGCCTGTTTGAAGTCGTTACTGACATGGCTGTGGCACATGCTAACACAGATAGGGTGAGTGTTACTGCGAGGGGAGGGGTGGGTTGGTACCCGTCAGTATCCGTGCAACTTTATTAGCGTTTATTCTGATAGCACAAGTTCAATTCGTAGCGCGGCATTTATAGTGCAAAGAGCCATTTTTGTTAATAGGTTTAGCATTGAAACATGGAGACGGTTTTCTTACTGTCATTTACTACATTCCAACGAAGCATCTCGCAATTTTTCATAATGTATTTTTGAGATTAATGTTACTATTCATTCGCATGTTTATTTTTTTCTCTCTCTCTCTATTTCCAATGCTTCAGATTCCCATTTGTAGTTCCGGTGTGAGGTGTCTTGGATTCATTCTCGCTCACTCGGTTGTGCAGTGTATTCCGCCATCAACAGAGGTGCTTGAAACCCTACTCAAGGTAAAGTTAAATAATTATGTAGAGGTACGTCAGCAATAGCGGAAAATTTCTGTTTAAAAGAGCTGCAGAGTAGTTATAATTCCTTGTGATGGTTTTCTTCACAATTGTACTTTGCGCATTAAAAACCTTCAATTTTTGCTGTCTGAATGGGATCTAAATGTCTTTCTTGTCTTAGCAGTAGCTATTCCTCTCAATATGTCCATTCAGAAAATTCTTGCAACTGATTTTTCAATCCCAGGTACTACAAGAAGGCGCAAACGACGTGAAAACGATCGCGGCAGCGTCTCTGCAACACGTCGCGCGTAGAAGCCCAGCGTCTTTGGATAACGCTCTTCTAAAAGTCATAGTTCCAGTTTTACTTGCGTCTTCCAAAGAAAAGAACACAATTGTGAAATCCTCTGCTGAATCCGCACTTCTGTATGTCCTGCGGCTTCGAGAAGGCGAGTCAGCACTTCAGGTATGAGCCATTAAAATGTCTTTATTCTCGTTCTTTGGATAAGCACGATAAGGAGAAATAGCAGAGCACCTGTTAACGAGTTCCTGCCACTGGCTTCGTCATAGCCTTCGTTGCAGGAGCTAGTGGGTAGAGGTGGGAAGAGTCATAAGAGACGAATTTATGAGGAAGTGGAGGTTCTTGCCCTCTTAATTACGTCCCCTTCGTTAAACATTTCGCCTTGGCCCCAGAGCGTTTGCAGGAAGAGTGCTAATGTGCGATGAGAAGCAAGCAGACTATATTATTTTTATTTATCATTACTATTATTAATATTGTTTTTATTTCAGTCCTGCTGCCGTATTTTCGACGCCACAACTGCAGAAGGTATACAGGATCTATGCCGAAAATCGTTACGTCGCTTAGCAACTCAAGAAGAAGACCCGGATGAATTAGAAACTTTTTTTTCGTCTGTCGATCAAGGATGACACCAACTGAGAAAGTGTCTGAACCATCACCAGGTACTTTTCATTGATACGAAACACAAGAGCCTAAGGGAACTGATGCTTTGTGAATTCCTTCAGAGTTTCAAATGTAACTGCGCTATTTGAGACGCAAATAAATTGTTTCTAATATTATACAATGTGTTTACTTTTTTTCTGCGGTCACATAAAAGAAATCTACAATTTAGACTACGTGGGTGGTAACAGATAAAAAATTATTGAGAGCAAATAAATGCAAGAGAGGATGACGAATTGTCCCAAAGACTTCATTAGCAAATTTCTGTTGTCTCAATATTCCTGTCCTTACATCTCAGTCAGAGAGAGAATTTTCTTAACAGTTAAAAGCGTGTTAAAAAAGCGTGGTAAGCAGTCTACTGTGCGCAAGTTTTGAAGTCCCAGTTCTTTCGTAGGCCTAGAAAATCCCCTCCGAATATTGAATATTAATTCTTTATTATATAAAACAAATAGATTCCAAGTTGCCGTGCGTCTGTTCAATAATAGATCACAGATGACGTCAAAATGTGGTAAGAACACTTTTTTGTTCTTACCACATTTTGACGTCATCTGCGATCTATTACTGAACAGACGCACGGCAACTTGGAATCTATTTGTTAACTAGTTTCAAAGTCTAGGGTCTTTCGTAGGCCTAGAAAATCCCCTCTGAATATTGGTTCAAGGTCCGAAAAAGGTCATTAACCAATTTCTATTTTTCAAATATTCATTCACACTTATGTCAGCTACAGAGGATTTTAAAGACAATTTAGAGCGTGTTAGAAAGAGCGTAATTAGCTGAGTGTTGTTATACTTTTTTTAAACCAATAGTAATTTCTGATGCCCAACCCATCCTTCCCCCCTGAGGATTTTTTCTGTTACAGACCATACCAAACTTGTCCTCTTAAACATATCACAAACTTAGATCCATTAAAAACTTTATTCTATTTGTATCTGTGGTAGCTGAAGTACAGCTTTTTCATAAGAACTGTTAGACAATTGTCAGAAAAAGTTCAGCTAATTTTAGTGCATTCCGATTGTCTGCTTTCAAGTCTGTCAGTTGGTTAAATAACAATATCAGTCTATAAGCACTTAATATGCAGTTATTTCACTATGAATCTGTGGTATCCACCAGTAAAATTCCCTGCTCTTTTGAGGAACCTTTACTGCTATGTAATAACTATTAGATTTAGGTCAATTTGTCTCTTCATCAAAATACACATGGTATGTCTAACTGAACACTGAAAAGACCCATCACAGTAATCCTGTTATCTTTCCATGTTGATTTCCTACTTGTCAACCTTCATCACTATATGACGTGAGATACGTTGCCAGCATTTCATGGCATTTAATTCACTCACACTTAACACTTGAAAGAGCTATCACAGTAATTATGTTATATCTCGTTTGTAACCCTTTAGTGCACACTATTTGACCTTCATCACTATGTAACTTGATATAATTTCCCTCCACAACATAGAGTTTAATAGTATATAATTCACTATAACCTAACAGGTACACATTGTAACAGAGTAATGAGGTTGCTATCTTTCTAGTTTAACTGCAAAATAAAAACATAAAAATAAAACACACCTAGATTTAGTCAAGGGTGACCCATGAACCTTTTTTGGAGAAACACATTCAACAAAGATGTCAGTTACCATCCATCTGTCTACTGATGTGTAATCTGTTCAGGTCACTCTACATAGTTCTTTCCTATTTTCTATTGACACTGATATTTGGCTCAGGAGACTTGAACTTGCTCTCTTACCACTAAATACAAGGATATGCTACATAACGATCATGCAATTAGAAGCCAAAACATAAACAAGAATGCAACCCAAAGGAACAGCTTGGAAAGAAACTGCTCATCCTCTGCTTGAGGTGATCCTGGTGGTGCTGTTAACAAAAGATATTGATTAATGAATCATCAAATATACATGTAAATAACATTGAAGTAGGGAAGTGGTGATCACAAGAGAGGGAAACACATGTTATTCACTTAAAGTCATCGACTACCTTCTGATCAACAATTTGGTTCAAATTAGTGAAAGCCTTGGTTGAAATATTATGCTTTGGGCGAAAGGTAGTTAATTTTTGTGGTGTATCATTTGCCAAATTTTCTTTAGAAGAAACTTCTTTCTGCTGGGTCCAAGGTTGGTTACAACAAGCCATGTATGTTCTGATAATTTTAAAATATGCTTCTGCCTGAATTAAGATAATGCATTTTATAACAATTATACGACAACCCACCTGCAGTCTGTCCTTGGCCACCAAATGTCTACAATGAATAATTAAATAATCAAGCAATTTTATTTGATCATTAATATTGATACGGCAAAAAGATGAAAACAAGTACTGTCTCAAATTAAATGAGGCAAGGCTTACCGTTGAGAAGAAGGCAAATGGGAATGCACCAATACCAAATGAAAGTTGAAATCCATCACCAAATCCACCAAAGCCTGGGAAGCCCTGAAAAATCACATTCAACACTCAAATTTACAAATCATACATGATTTAATTCGATATTAGACACTTGTTTCCCTATTACAGATGGTACCATCTGAATTTAGGAATTTGCTTCCATTTTTGGATTGTACTGCCACAATTTGGACACAAGCAATTGTTTTTACATTCTTCTGTCTGCTTTTAGACAGTGCCTCCAACTTCAATGATTTCAATTGTTTTCTGGTACTCAAGTCTGATTTTGAAGACAAGAGTTTTGATTTTAGACAGCTGATGGTACCCTCCCGTCCCTTTTCCAACAGAAGCATCCCAAAAAATGCTATCAACATGCATATTTAAAATGATCAATAACTGTGTAGGACTATAAAATTGCTCATTCTGTTTTCTCTAAATAATTTATAAATACAATTACCCACATACATGTACTATATGTGCTCTTCTTAGTCAGTGGGAGTGTTCAGAGTATACATGTATTAGATTCATACATATTTTTTGGATTTATTTTCAATTGAAAGAAAATCAATGACTTTCTTTGAATTTTTACCATGGCATTCAATTTTTAGATGATAACATACTATTTCAGACACTTGTCTCTAATAACAATACTTTTTGGGTTTATAACAGTCTCTGCTTTTGGACACCACCATCGAATTTTAGACACTACCTTCTGCTCTCAGAATGAAGACTCCCATTTTGGACTGTAGTGTCTGTTTTTGGAGAGGACTATCTGATTTTGGTCACTATTGTCCATTTTTAGACTGTACTGTGTAATTTTGGTCTCTACCATCTGTTGATGAATTGGTATCCCACCCTATTCAAGGTTTTCATCAAAACATATGGAGGGCTAGAACCTAGAAAATAAAGCTCTACTACTTGAATTCAATGTAGATGTTCTTACTCCATTATTTTCTGGTTCTGGTCTTCTTCCCTGAGGTCTTGGTGGCATTTTCTCTCTTTAAAAGGTTAAACATGGTGATGTTATTGAATGAAATTACTTAGTATAATGTTACCAAATATTGAATTGAGAGCTACACACTAAAATTTTAATGACAGTTGTTTGTAGGGCAGTCAAGTGAGCATGATGGTTCACAGCTTATGTCAAGTAACTCCACTTTGGTGTACAGAATAATAAAAAGAGGCAATAAAAAGTTAACTAATTTACGTAAAGGGTATGTTTAATGCTTTTAGTCCCTATCTCGAATGACTAAAAAGTAATTTCCCCACACAATATCAGCACAATGTCCCACAAAGATGGGATAGGAGAGAAGAGAAATATCTACAAAGGTATATTTTTTTATGTCACTAAATTCTCTGAGGCATTGTGCAGAGTCCAAGTCAATAGTGTGGTTCATGAGTCTGTGATGTTCAGTAATGTGATTGTTGACAAGACCTTTCCTCATCACACATTTGTATTCAGTCAGTCTAGTTGTGAGGTTTCTGCCAGTCGCACTGACATACTAACTTTGAAGAAAAGTATGGCAGACAGCTTGGATAATTACTACTACCATCTTGGGAGTGAAAGGTTTGGACTCTGAGGTCCAAGTTTACCTGGGGTCTTCCTGATTAGTGCTTCCTCTACCATACAGTGGAATGACTTTATCTTTGCTAATACCTGCCTTGCAAACTGGGCACACTGATTTGTTAGGCCGTGTTTCTAGCCACTGAAAAACAAAAAAGGAGAATATCACATCGTCAGTAAATCAAAAACCTATTAGTTGTGGGAAGATCAAGAAAGATGGTGAATTTTGAACTTGGTCATTACTTATAAGATGAAGAGTTTGTTGTGAACTTAGTTTCAGCCAAATTCATCACCATATTCTATGAATCTCGGTAGTAGCACATTAGACTGTGAAATCTGAAGGAATATGGCTCAAATTCTCAAAAAGAAACTCAGATTTTTCCTTGTACCATATTTTAAGACTCATTTTTATCATGAATTCCTCTCAGGTTGTCAAAATGTCAGTCACCACTACCAACAACAGTCCTTCTCAGGACAACACTAATCTGAATGATCAAACTACACTATAATACAAATGTTCATGATTTAGAATACCTTAAGAAGGTCAAATCCAAAGTTTCTGAGTGAAGTTGATCAAATTGACAAGAAGCAGTTAAGAACCAAGCAACTAATCCACTTCACTTTTAAAATCAATACTGGTGCTCAAACTACACAATGAAGGGGGTAAGTTTCTAAAAAAACTGTGGTTTTGGGTCGGCGGGAGACTATAACAGGGTAATTTAGTGTTATCAACCGAGTTTATAACCTAAATTGGCTACCATAAAGAGTTTCAAAGTTAACGTTTTGACATTGGCCCTTTGTCATTCGCTCTGGAGAATAGTTGACGCTCAAATTGTCAGTTTTGATACCCTTCATTGTGGCCAATTTACATTAACGACTTAGTTAATAACACTAAATTACCCTGCTCAGACAACAGCTGATCAGCATAGTACCATGGCCATAGTATACCATTAGGAGACAAGCAGTTAACATTCCTTTGAAACTCACCCCAATCAGTTTGCAAATAGTGATTCCAAGGATTGTTCCTTTTCATTTTTTTCAATATCACAGTCCTGAGGACATTTTTTTCTCAAGACTTAGGCTCACAAAATCAAATGAAGCAATTCTGATGTATGCTAATATCCAAAGATTGACTGTTGAATGCCAAGTTCAGTGTTGTGGGTGTAAATTGAATTATACAGGAGTAACAACTATCCACATGAATAAATCAAGTTGCAACTTTTCCAACATATAATGATATGAAATGTCTATTTTAACTTGTTTGTAAGTATGGAGCGAAAGTAAAATACTATCAGCACACTGTTTTAACATGAAAAAGGCATGAAAATTTGCCTGAATCGACGTGAAGACGGCGTGATTCACAGCTCACGGAAAGTATTATTAATTACTTTTCTCCCAAAAATAACTTAATTTACACGGTTTAATTGAAAGTTATGTTACTCACCTTGTGAAGACATGGCCAGCTGTAAGGGAGAAAAATAGATTTCTCAGTTTTTTACGGTATAACAGTTAGCGAAAGGGGAATAAAAAGAGGAAAAAGAACTGAATATAAAGTACCAATACTTATTACACATCAGCAAATACACCCAAACTAAACAAAATTCTTACCAAAATAAATGTCCACAGAAACTGATAACTGCATCTTTCGCGGTGTCGAGACAAATGTTACATTCAAAATTTGCATTAGCACTTGATTGTTCGCTATTAGAGGCACCAGCAGCAGAGGTTCTATCGTTTACATCCTCATTCGAAGTCGCCATCTTGTTTTCTGTTGCAATGTTTTCACGGGTCTCACGCTGATACGTCACGGTACACTGGGGAATAGCGCGGCGGGTTTTTTCCGCGAAGGCATCTGCTTGGGGTAGACTTCATGTCGACCGCCATCATGGTAAGTAGAAAGAAATATTTCTCCTCGATTTGTTCGCTTAATGGAAAGCGATTCTATAGTACTAGAACCATAAGAAGTAAAATAACATCATATACTTCTAATGATGTTGATATAAGTTATAATGTTTATGATTTATAGGAGATTTTTGTGATGGTGCGTCGTGAAAAGACAACAATCTTCCTTGATTGTAAGGAAGCCACAACTGTCTACGAGCTAAAGAAAATGGTCGAAGGCATCTTAAAGAAGGCTCCAGAAGATCAGAGGCTGTACAAAGATGATCAAGTCCTGGATGATACGAAAACTCTGGAGGATTGTGGTTTTACAACCCAAACCGCGAAAGCTCAAACTCCGGCATTGATTAGCTTGTCATTCAGAGGAGAAGGTGCGTTGGTTGATAATGTACAAAATTTAGTTGTCCTGAAACTTATAGCGATATTAATGATTGATGAGTGTTAACTGTATACTAGCGTTTTAATTTGTTGCCGTTGTTCTTGTTATTCCGGGATCTGTTCGTTGACAGATTTGCATAGACATCGTGCTTATCATGTTTGTTGAAGTAATTAGTATATAGCTTTCGAGTGATCATCGTCCTTAACTTATTGTCAACTTTTAACTTCGATACATACAATGAGCCCGTTATTGACGGTCTCCTTTTCAAAATTTCGTTAATTAATTTTTAGGAGGGAAATAAAGCTTTTTGTTTTATTTTTTTGTGGACAAGGAAAATTACTAAAATTACGAAAGGAAGTACAACTACTCACTATTATCAACAGTCCAGTATCTTTCTCTTTGACGATTCTGATGATCAGAGAAGATCTCAGAGATAACTTTAGGGACAAGGACAATTTCTACAATATTTGTTGTCATTTGACCATAGATCATTCATCTTTGTCCAACAAATATAACTGGAATCTTGCTTCTAAGCAAAATGATAGGTTGACTTTGAATTACAATATGATCTAGTGATTTTTTAACTCTTTGATTTATCCTGTAATCGAGTTATTTTTTATTTTTCCTGAAGCGTTTTCTGATAAAAATTCAAAAAATAATTCTCTAGGCGATAAAATGTAGAATTCTTATTGCCTGGCTGCTAAGTATTGTGTTAAAATTACAAGGAAAGTTGAGATGTTGATCAGTTATGGGACTCAAAGGGTTAACAGAGATTGGATTTTAGTATATATAACTTATGTCTACATTGCTACAGTTTTTCTGAAGGTTATGAGCACTTGAAAGAGCAAATGCTGAAGATTGTAAATTACACTTAAAACGAATCACATTTTGATCTTTGGATGATGAAGAGCTGCTTAATCCATGGGGTAAACTGTGATTTAAGAAATTATAGAAAACAAATAATGAAAAAATGGGATTGAACCTGGCCTATCCCTCCCTTCCAAAAGGAATCAAACCCTAGACCTTGAGATTTCATGTTCTGATGTTCAACCACTGAGCTACAGTGAACTCTGTGTTGAGTTTTGCCATTACTAGTTCCATATGTGACATGGGTTGTGCATGTGTTGGGATCAGCAATGTCTGAAGTGCATGTGAGTAAATAAGATGAAATAAATGAAACATCGAATATTATGAGGCTGTGGATGTTGATTAAGCTAAATACCTTGTTATCCCTGTGTTTCAGATGGAGAGTTTGAACCAGTTGTGATCGCTCCTCATTCCACCCCACCTGAATTGCCAGATGTGATGAAACCCCAGGAGACTGTTTCTAACAGTGATGGCTCATAAATTTTGTGTCCTAAAGTATGATTCTTTTTTTTGTAGATCAACTCATACTCAATCTCACAAACTAGTTGCAACTTTAGCGCCATTGTTGACAAACTTAGATTACAACAAACTGGCCAAAGCATTGTGTGGTGAAAGAATCATTACTATTATATATTTAACTTTCTGGTTTACAAATTCCCATCCATAGATTTGAAGTAATGTCGATTAAGTGACTGGTAAAGAAATGTTCTTGGATATTTAGGAAAAAAACCCTGGTTTAGTCAGTCATGGCAGTACCAGCTAACAACAGATCTTCAGTTTTATTAAAAAAAAAAAAGAATGTAATAATTCTACAGTCCAAATATTTTGGTAATGCAAAGACAACCTGGTGCAATTTTGGCCATAACATGGTAAAGAGCTCGCTTTTAATGTTTTGATGAATGTGTAATTTATTCGCTATTTCCCTGTTGAACTGATACTTAACTAAATCTTGCTGATCCTAACTAAAATGTCTGAAAACATCATTAATCTGTAGTTCATTGTTGATTTGAAATTTAAAGTAGTGGTTTTGTGTCTAGTAAAATTTGTTCTAGCTGTGTAATAAGTGTTTGTTTGGTGATTTCATCATTTTCTTGTTTAACCCTTTAACTCCCATAAGTGATTAACATGTAACTTCTCCCTGTAACATCCACACATAATCCAACCAACATGTGATGAGAATACCCAAACTTATCAGGTAGAAGTTAGTAGTCTTGATCTAACACCAAATTCTTGTGACTTATTTACAAGGAAATGTGTAGCAGCTGGAGGGGAGAATTGACAATCAGATCTTGGGAGTTAAAGGGTGAAGGATTTATAAATCATCTATGTATGACACTGGCAGGCATATTTTTCTAGTATCTTTCCAATATCTTCCCTATCTAAGAGTGTATTTTCAAGTCAGGATTAAGTTTGATATTTTATTTTAATTTTGAGTTGTACTGGTTTCATTTGTTTGTTTTTTTGTTTGTAAATAAACATATTTCTTTTGAAGGAATGTCTTTCTATGTGGCAATCTATCATTCATGTTTGCTCCCATACCATGAAAGTCACTGGCACAGACAGGGTTTAAATGGCTCATAGAAAACCTGGAAAGTCATTGAATTCAAGATAATCATTCTTAAGAGTGGAATGCCACAAAAAAAAAAAAAGAGACTGAAAGGGATATTTCTGAGAACATAGCTAGGAATATCTTGACTAAAGGATTATTTCTCTCTTTTGAAACCCATTTTATCCTCTAACCCCCAAGAGTGATAACCATATGATTTCTCCCAACAAATATCACCCCTGAATCAAACATTAAGTTACAATAACAAAGGAAATAATCTCAAACCTACACTTAAAAGAAGCTTTGATTGTTACACAAATTCTCCTTATCAGTACCAAGGAAATGTAAAGAGAAGTGTAAGGAGAAAATAGATGCTGCTGATAGGGTGTAACGGCTTACTTGTTGACCACGCAAAAATAAAAAGTCCTGAAAAAGGTAACTGAAAGTTACACAACTTTTAAAGTTTACAAGAGTACCAACTCTGAGAGAATGGCCTTCACTGTTTTCCAAATCCACTCCTGCAAGTGGTCAGCTCTCACAATAAAGTAGGTGTAATGTGTTTGCAGGCTTTAATCTTTAATCTTTAGAGATTTTTCAACCTGTCCTCTATTTGCACAAACGTATCCCCAGGAAATCATCCCTCAAGTATGAGAAGGGACTAGACAAAATAGAACCAGAGCAAGTGACACCAGAGATTTGTGTTAAACAAAAGATTTTATAGGTGTAAGTGATGTAGTTTACAGTAAATTACAACATGAATAATTCTAAAACTCTTCTCATAATAAGGAAACTTGACAGGCCTGGCTACAGTGATGATGATCAGCACAAAATTAATGTGATTAATTAACAGTTTAGGCATGAACATTGATTCACACAATTCTCATGTAATGTTTAAATCATTACCATGCTCAGGAAGCTAAGAAGAAAACGGCCCTTGGATTAATAAACAAGAGAAAATTAGCTCAAAATTAACTGGTTTTACCATTTATCATATCCACACTACTTCCCGAGGTGTTTTCCTTAAAAAACCCAAGACAAAAATCCCCATTAAAGGACCATACACAATAGCATGAGAAAGGCCAAAAAAAGGTGTACAGCCCCATGAGATGCTGACAGAAAGAAGAAAGAGAAAGAGCAGCAGTTAATATGCTTATTGACTGAGTTATATTTGGGGAGACAAGATTTATTTCAATCTTGGTCATGAAGTACACCCCCCTGCACTTGTTTTTATATCATGACCTTCCACAAATTTTTTAAAAATTTAACTTCCAACCCTCCCACTCAGTCTATGAGCACTTTTTATCAAAAGACTTTAACAAATTGCGCTTGTGTGACCAACATGCCCATAACACAAGTTTATTCATGTTATTCACATCAACACATTCAACTTGCTTGGACTTCCTTCATCACAAACACTTTTGGATCACATTTAAAACTTGTACTGGGAAATGGTTATTACAGAAGTTGCACTTCATTTTTCATGAAGTAAACAAAGAAGAAACTGAAGTTAAATTTTAGAGTAGTAAATAATATATTCACAGAAAGGCACCATAGTTTCACCTCCAAAGGCTGTTTCCCACCAAATAAAGGAACCATTTCCTAGAAAACCTAAATTAACAAGCTTTGAACTTGGTTTAAATATTGATCTGAAAGTTAACAGCTACATGCTGAATTCCCCACTAGACAGTTGTGGTTAAATTATTAGGTAATACCTACTCAAGTTTTCCAAAATCCCAATAACTAAGTTAAACTATTGAGGATCATACCCTAACAGTAAATTTAAGATAACTTAAGAGAACAGTGATTTTATCCCATGGCAAACTACATTAAGCTATGTTTCTACGCAGTTGAATGACACCAGTATTCTCAAAGGTATGCTTTGATTCCTTTCTGGTCTGTTCAACAGGCTCTGAGAGTTACACCCTTGCACTCCCAAGAAAAAAAAAACTGATTTGAATCTGTCCCTACATTGTAAGGACATTTTCGAGCAGAACAGTGACAAGAATTGAAAAAAAATCAGCAAGGGGATATAACTTTATCTCACAAAGATTATAGGCAAGCAAGGTATGGCAAACAGTTTGGAGAATTGGTATATACATCTTGGGAGTGAAAGGGTTGGATTCTGTGCTCAGTTCTCCATGAGAAATACAAAGATAGCTGTCATATAATTTACTCCACATACAATTCTATGTTAACTCCAGAAGTATGAGCAAACAAAAATTGAGTAATTATTTCAATAAATTAATCCTCTAACATATGTGACTGATATACAAGACTGATATAAAATTACTGTTCCTGCCAATCATTATATATGGTGTAGTTCACAGTCGATCAGCTGTAGTGGAAACAAACAGCTTCAGAGAAAATAGTCGGGTTGAGGCTTTTTGGCAATGGTTGGCATACCTCTCACCTCCTGTGAGTAAAAAAAAAAAAGAAAAATAGAAATAAAGTGATGTTTCTACCCTAGAATGTCCATGTAGATATGCTTGAGTTTGATTTGACTAGACAGACAAAGAATTTCAATTAAATAGACACGTAAAATTTATTTAACTGTTACTCAAATGTTTGTTGCTGTAGTAAATTTCAAAACATTTCTACATTATCATTACACATGGCTGTTTGTTTTGTTGCTGATAAATTCCACACCATAATAAAATGTATGATGGATTTCTTTTCCTTTTGTAAAATACTGACCTGTTCACTTTCATAAGTTATGTCTAGCTGAGATAACCTTAGTCATTGATCTTTTAATACTTACCTGAGGAGCTGCTTCAAATATTGTGAATTCTCTTTTTAAATGCTCATCCAGTTCTAATATTGCTGCAACATTCCCACACCTTCGAGAAAATGATAATTTTCAATTTTTCTCCTGAATATACAATTACAGTTTCATTAAAAAAAAAATTAGTGTCAGTAGCTGATAGGTAAGTTAATGAAACCTGTTGTGTTGGTGTGACAGCTGTCTAACCTTTTATTCCCAATCACAGAGATTGTTCTAAAATCTTCCTCTTTTAAAAGCACTTAAAACTGATGTAGTTCACTGCTAGTAAAACATAGTCAGACCTTGAGTATCTTTCCATTCCCTTTTCTCTCATTTACCTCCAATTATTTATCACCCATTGTTTTTTATAATTGCCCACGAAAAAACTGATCATTTATTTTGAATAGACTTATTTTGCTTCCAATGTGCATCAGTTGTTTTAATTCAGCTGGCATAAAGAGAGTATCCCCCACACATGGTGACTAAAAGGCACTATCTATGTCCTGTACCTGTAGCAATAGTTTGGTGCTGACCAAACAGTGAGGACTGTCTCATTAAAATGCCACTTGTATCCTTCCATCACCAGCTGATGAGCTCGACAGATCAAGTCAATGTCATTTGCTGCATTAAACTAAACAATGAGAAGTTGATTAGAAGCAAATAAAAAAGAGTCCTAACTGACCAATTAATGGTACAAATCACATCAAATTACGCTGGAGTGCAGTAGTTTGAAAGTACACAAATTAGCTCAGAAATGAAAGGAAAGTTGAAATATTTTATTTAATATCCTTATTATCCATGGTGATGCCCTTGATTGGCCAGAACAGAGATTTTCAACCTTTCAAAATGCTACTGAAGGACAACCTGCAGAGATGTTTTATTTAATTTTTCCTATGGACAAAAGCTACCCAGAAATGTAAATTGTCTCTAGAATTACTATATCTTATACTTTTAAAGCCAGCATAATCCCCACATGTTAACAGATGTGCTGTAAAAATACAAAGGGATGGAAATTCGCCACAACATATGTGTCACTGTGGTTTACGGTCAACTCGCCGACACCAACTCGCCGACGTATAAAATCGAGTAGAGACGTCGGTGAGTTGGTCGTCAATCCAATACAACTTATTAGAAGCTAAACATACAGAAAAGTAAACGATATTTAGTAAAAAAACATTGGACATTGGTGAACATCAAACAGAAGCTTAAACATCGGTGAACATTGGTGAACATCACCAATGACTATAACAGCTTAAGACGCGAACGAGTTATTGTGCGACAACAACACCGTAAAGACTCATCATGTCAATCGCTCAGATTTTTTAACGAAAACGTGGCTTTCTAGACGAGATCTTTAGTAAAAAGCATTTCTTTTTATTTGCAACAAAGTTTATAAGGATCTTAAGGCGAATAAAGCGAAGTAAACCTCACCAACGACTCTAACAGCTTCAGACGCGAACGAGTTATTGTGTGACAACAACACCGTAAAGACTCATCATGACAATCGGTCAGATTTTAAAGGAAACTTGGCTTTCTAGTCAAGATCTTTAGTAAAAAGCAATTCTTTTTATTTGCAACGAAGTTTATAAGGATCTCAAGGCGAATAAAGTAAAGTAAACATCACCAATGACTCTAACAGCTTCAAACGCGAACGAGTTATTGTATGACAACAACACTGTAAAGACTCATCATGACAATCGGTCAGATTTTTTAACGAAAACTTGGCTTTCTAGACAAGATCTTTGGTAAAAAGTATTTCTCTTTATTTGCAACAAAGTTTATAAGGATCTTAAGGCGAATAAAGCGAAGTAAACCTCACCAACGACTCTAACAGCTTCAGACGCGAACAAGTTATTGTGTGACAACAACACCGTAGACTCATCATGTCAATCGCTCAGTTTTTTTCAACGAAAACTTGGCTTTCTAGACAAGATCTTTAGTAAAAAGCGTTTCTTTTTATTTGCAACAAAGTTTATAAGGATCTTAAGGCGAATAAAGCGAAGTAAACATCACCAATGACTCTAACAGCTTCAGACGCGAACGAGTTGTGTGACAACAACACCGTAAAAACTCATCATGTCAATCGCTCAGTTTTTTTTACGAAAACTTGGCTTTCTAGACAAGATCTTTAGTAAAAAGCAATTCTTTTTATTTGCAACAAATTTTATAAGGATCTTAAGGCGAATAAAGCTAAGTAAACCTCACCAATGACTCTAACAGCTTCAGACGCGAACGAGTTATTGTGTGACAACCATAGCAACCACGCGGAACCACATGTTTTTCTTTTAACTTTAAAGAAAGATTTATTCATGATCGAGAACGTTTGATTTACGATAATAACGATAAAATTCCATTTATTATAAAGATCAGATGAACATGTGAAAGTAATGTATATCATGCAATTACTCTGCTCTTGTAGGTCCGTTTAATCTCGACATTGATTTCAATAATTGGGCTGCTGTTCTTTCACCATTTTCATATTTCTCCCATAATCCAAACACCTTACTCTGTAATTGCCTAATAAAAAGAAATGCTTTTTACTTAAGATCTTTTCTAGAAAGCCAAGTTTTCGTTAAAAAATCTGAGCGATTGACATGATGAGTCTTTACGGTGTTGTTGTCGCACAATAACTTGTTCGTTATAGTCACTGGTGATGTTCACCAATGTTCACCGATGTTTAAGCTTCTGTTTGATGTTCACCAATGTTCGCCAGTGTTTTTTTTTACTAAATATCGTTTACTTCTCTGTATGTTTAACTTCTAATAAGTTGTATTGGATTGACGACCAACTCGCCGACGTCTCTACTCGATTTTATACGTCGGCGAGTTGGTGTCGGCGAGTTGGTCCATCGGCGAGTTGACTGGTTACCGTCACTGTTTACAGTAACTGTGGCATCTAAGAAGTAACACAAAGGCAAACATAAATAGAACTACAAATACAAGGGCTACTGTACCTGAGTGACAACATCACTGCCAAACAGATATCCAGCACCTCTAGGACTTACTCCCCAACCTTGTGTATCTAATGAAGAAACATGCAAGAAAGCAACATTAGTCAAAAAGGTAAAAATAATAATTGAAGGGATGGCTGCGTGGAGTGAAACCCTGAGGGCCATGAGTTCATTAGGTTTTTTATTGTCTAATGTCACCCTTGTTAAATTAAGACTACTTGTTCAATTATTTACTTACTTTGGATAAACATCTACTTCTCCTTCTATTTCACAAAGGAACACAAGAGAATTTGTAGGGAGAATCTAGGAGTCTATCTATAGTCACCCCAGGTGTTACTTCATGTACCCCTACTATTATAATGACACCAACTGGGCTTTATTTTAAGGATTCAAAGTTAATACTTCTTACTCAGTATGCTGTCTACCATCAAACAAAAAAAAAACCAAAAAGAGCTAAGGTTTACACTGCCAAAACTGTGTAACAAGGTATACAAAGTAAAAGATCAGAGTGAATACCTTCTGGGTCTGACCAAAGCAAATCACACATGGGGCCATCATGTGGTACTTCCTGCTTGCGGTCAATCGCCCTTATCTAGTGAAAAACTCATACGTCACTTTTCTTAAGATAGTAAAATTTCTTAAAAACAGCTACAGTGTGTAGGTAAAACCAATTTATTTGTTACCTGATCTAAGGTAGTAATGGATGGAGAAAGACCACCATGAACACAAAAAATCTGGGAAAATTAAAAGATGACTTCTGTAAGATTATGGCAATAAACAACATATTAGTAAGTAAGGAAACTTACAATTTGTTTAACTTTGTACATTAGATCAATCAAAACAGCAAAAAGACGTTTTACATAAACGAGTCCATATGTGGCACTGAAATAAGAGACAATCTAACAACAGAACAAAAACTCAATTTTAAACTATTTCAATAAGCTACAAAGAAGCACATGTGTTACAGCAAGAACACACTCACCCTATCATCAATGATTGCCGACAAACTAAGATAGTCAAATATTTCTGTGCAATATCTCCACACTGTTATCGAGCCATATTTCTTTAAGCATTCATCATAGAACCCATAAACCTAAAGATAACATAAATTGGATGAAAGGTGATGCATTTCACTAATGACTTGTTTGTTAATTACAAGATAAGATTTACTAATAAACCTGAAGAAATTCTTATTAAAAGTTCATCCTGTAGTTTAATCTTAATATTATTATCAATATACGCGGCCAAATAGAAAATCGGCCTCTTCAAAACACACGTTCAGCGGGCCGCAAAAGACTGACAGTGGGCTGCTAATGCATTATCAGCCCTACAGCTGATTGGTTCTTGCTTCATCATCCGATGGATTTTAACCAATTAGAGTAAGCCTAGTGTTGACGCGGGAAAACCATTCATTTGCAAAACTCCGGTTTTGAACTGCAGTTTTAAGTTCACTGGACTGAGTTGATTCTTTAATAGCTTGTTCAATCAACACTAACATGATGATTTGAAGTGACTTTGAATTCGTCATTCACTTAGCTTGCGCTTCACGCTCGGGCCGCAAATGACACTACATGGGCGCAAATAAACAATATTCCCGAAAAAAGTCATGTTATTCCCTTATTAATGACCAATGTCAACAAACCTGTGTTATCTGCCTACTCTCATGGTTTCCTCTGATTAACGTTATTCTGTCAGGATATCGTACCTTCAAGAAGGAGAAACAGAGTCAATATTCTGTAAACTGTGACATAATGACAACTTCTCTAAGAAATGAGATCAGATAATTGTTTTCAAATTCAAGCATTATTACCCACCTTTAAAGCTAAAAGTAATAGAAATGTTTCTACACTGTAAAATCCTCTGTCCACAAAGTCTCCCATAAAAAGGTAATTTGTGTCTGGCACATCACCTCCAACCTGTGAAAAGAGATTCAGATATCAATTGTAATCTGCACATTTTCTAAACAACTGACAAAATATTTTTTGGCTAACTCCTTCAAAGCATCACAGAACACAGCTTTAATAAGTTATACATTGTAGTGGTCACTTAGTCACTGCATGTACCTACATGAAACCCAGGTCTAAACAGTTAACAAAAGAACTGAGGAAGATCAAATCCCACTATATGTTACTACTGTAGTTCTTATACTAATAATTTCAGGAAAATTATGAGTTTCAGTGGACTTTACTGGGGATTGATTCATTAAACATATGAAAAAAAAAGTACTGACAAAACAACAGCTTCAACAAAAAATAATAGGTAAAATTCAGGGAGATGTTATCTTTTTTTGTCAAAACTGTAACAATAAAAATAGAAATAGTAACAACAACAAAATAAGAAGAATAACAAATATCAATTAAATGTCACAAGGCTATTGTAGACAAAACTAGTTTGAATCATGTAGATTAGTGTGGAAAAAATAAGGAAAAAAATCAGGGTTTTCCTGACCAAGGAGATGTTGTCTAATACTTTCCTAGCTTTGATGAGCAAAACACCACATAATGCAATCAAAATTAATTGTGTACCTTAAAAAGTTCTTTTAAGTCATAAAATTGTCCATGAATGTCACCACATACCTTGGAAAAAAACAAAACACATTTTCTCAGCTATAAATTCATTGCAGTAGTATTGGTGAAAATGTATGAAGAGTGTACTTATTGTTATGATTCAATACCTCAGAATCAGTTTAAAAAGAAACTTTACTAAGCCACACAAAAGTGAGTTTAAAATAAACAACCTTTCACAGACGATGAAAACATGTAAATTATGATAAATTTTAAGAGTACTAGTACCACACTACACAAGTAAACAACCACAAGCACTTACAGTGACTGGAGAGTCCACCCTTTGGACATTCGATTCTTCAACCAGGATTTCCCTGTGATGGAAGTAAGAAATTAATCAAAGCCATACATGTACTTACTAGGTAACTCAGTAACTCTCTGTGTTGGAGATTACTTGTATTCAGTGATAAAAAAAAAATATTCAAAAGCAATTTGAATAATAACAAAAGTTTTATTTTAATAACCACCTTAACCAGCCCCCAACACAACTGAATATACATGAAAATGGAGTCAATTGACAAGCAGCTACCATAATTTTCTCAGCTGGCTATTTACCCTTTAACTTGCAAGATCTGACTGTAAATTCTCCTATCTAATACATTTTCTTGTAAATCAGTTATGAGAAGTAAGTGTTAGATCAAGATAACAACGGGCCTTGCAACGGGCCTTGACACAATATCTGCTAGGTTTGTCAGGGAATGCGCTGACCTTATTTGTGTGCCGATATGTGATATTTTCAATCAATCTATTAGCCAAGGGAGGTTCCCAGATGATTGGAAATATGCAAGGGTTACACCTCTCTTTAAACAGGGTAACCGCGATGATGTCAACAATTACCGCCCAATATCGGTGATTCCAATAGTGGCGAAAGTGTTTGAAAGGATAGTTTACGATCAATTGTATGCCTATCTGGAAGAACATGATATTCTATATCAAAATCAATCAGGGTTTCGTGCTACTCATTCAACTGTAACAGCATTGTTGGAAGCGACAGATTCTTGGGCATATAATATTGACAACGGGAAAATCAATGGAGTCATTTTTCTAGATTTGAAAAAAGCTTTTGACACTGTTGATCATCAGATCCTCCTATCGAAATTAAACTATTATGGTATACATGGCAGATCTTTCAAATGGTTTCAGTCATACTTGGAAAACCGCACACAGAAATGTTCTGTGAACGGGTCGCTGTCCAGCAGCTGCTCATTAACTTGCGGCGTCCCCCAGGGGACCATCCTCGGTCCACTATTGTTTTTATTATATATCAACGATCTTCCAAATTGTTTATCAAATTGTGAGCCGAGGATGTATGCTGACGACACACACCTTACATATGCGGGCGGTGATCTTGAGAGTATACAGCTTTGTCTGAATGAGGACTTAACAAACGTTTTCAACTGGCTACAAGCGAATAAACTCACACTGAATATGACAAAAACCGAATTCATGCTAATAGGGTCAAGGCAGAGACTGGGTACTCTCACAGCTTCACCAACAATTAGAATGAACAGCACTCAGGTGAGCCAGGTTACTTCTACAAAATCGCTTGGTGTGATTATAGACGATAGGCTCGATTGGCATAGTCACATCGAAAAATTAACAAAAAAGATTGCCTCTGGTATCGGGTGCCTAAAGCGAGTCAGGCATCTGATCCCAGCATCGACCTTACATCTGCTTTACCAAGCTTTAGTAAAACCTCACTTTGATTACTGTGACATTGTCTGGGGTAGCTGTGGGATAACGCTACGAGATAAGCTGCAGAAATTACAGATTAGAGCAGCCCGTGTTTTGACATTTTCCAGCTATGATGCCGATGCAACTAAGCTACTTGAATTTTTAAGTTGGAAAAATCTGACAAGCCAGCAGGAAATTCATAGAGTTACCATGGTTTTCAAATGTCTGCACGGGCTAGCTCCTGAATATCTTAATTCTAAGTTTAGATGGCGTAACTCTGCTTATGACCTCAGGGAATCTGAAAATAAACTCAATGTTCCTCTACCTCGCACTAACTATTATCGAAAAAGCTTTAGCTATAGTGGAGCCACATTATGGAATAGTCTTCCATGTGATATAAGGAACACAGAGTCTCTGGGGTTATTTAAACGCAAGATCAATGCCACTCTATAACGCACGGCATTCACGGAAAACAGCTCTTAGTTATTAGTTAGTGTTTTAATTTTTAAATAGTTTTAGTTAATGTAATTGCTGATGAATTGTTTCGTGCTTAAATAAATAAATAAAGATTATACTACAACTTCAACCTGTTAAGTTGGAGTTTTCTCAATACCTATTTGCAGGATAATGTGTGGATATTATAGGAAAAAGTTCCATGTTAATCACTTTTGGGAGCTAAAGGGTTAAGGAAATTGTTCAGAGAGTGGTTCCTTGCATGAGATGTTATGATCAATTTAAGAAAAACAAATACAGCCTGTTACAGCATTTACAAACTTCTTGACATTAAATTTAAGTGTATTTAAGGGGCTGGAAGTAAGAATGGATATTCTGGCCCAGAAGGGGGGTGGTCTAGTCCTTCAACTCTTTCACTCCCCACATCTAAACATCAATTCTCAACAAGTTCACAAAACATTTCTTTCAATTCTTTATCTGAGAATTTTGGGTGAAATCCAAGGAAAACCCCTCATATACAATTTTCCTACTTTTCATCACCTCTCTGTTTAAAAGTAACTGGATATCGTGAGGAAAACATTCATTCTTACACACTAATGGACAGGAAGGTTAATTTGTAGGGAAATTAATACTTTCTGGAAGCACGCATGGACAAGTTTCATTTGCTATTTCCGTTTATTGCTCCCTCGAATCTCTTGTCTAAATTATTTCCTAAATGAGGGCAAAAGGCTACAGGATGTAGGTCTGGGAACAAGTTCCAACAGACAACCTGACTTCCAAAAACTTTCATTCTCCTTTCTACTCCAAGCGAACGAAATCATAAAATTAAGAGAAAATGAAATCACTGCAAAATATAGTATACAAACCTTGCTTTAGCACACAACTGCTTCACTTCTTTCTCTGTAATAAGTTCGCATCGCCTCAGCTTGTCAATTTGTCTGCAGCAGAAAAGGGGGTCCACGAATATTAACTCAATTGAAAGGCACTCCAAAGATTTAAATGTCTCAAGATGTGAGTGATCAAAGCGTTCTTGAAGACAGTACAAGTCGGAAAGTTACCGAAATATATACCTCATGAATATAGTGTAAACAACGTGTCATCCACAAACGAAAGCTTACCTGTCCAGATCGCTGCAATCTGTCATTTTATCTTCACCTCTGTGTATTAGGTTCGTCAACTAACCTGACTTTGTTCTGATTTAAAGCTGCTGTATTTTAGAAAGTTCACCGATCGAGACAGTTTTCTCCGTAGCTCAGAAGAGTCTTGTGATCAGCACACTAAAATAAGGAACTTTTGGATTTTTTTCTCGAAAGGAGAAAGAAGCTGATTACATTGAAAGCTACTTAAGGTTTCCCCGTTTGACTTGGATTAATTCACCAAAATGGCATGCAAAAAAAACTGTCAAATTTGTGTTACGTAAAGGTCCAATGCTTCATGGCCGCCATGTCATACTATAAAGCCGCGCAATCTGTAAGTCACGTGGTTTATTACGAAACGGGCCATCTGTAATGACGCTTTGTTTGGCGCGAAACTGGCGTTAGAACCACCCATTCACACCACTCAAACTTGTTCTTCAACGGAATGGAAATCAGAAACAGAGTACTAAAAAACGGAATTTCCTTAGGATTTAAGTAATTGCTGACTTGAAGAAAGTCTATGAAGAAAAAGTTAGCTAAGTTTCGGCGAGGAGTTGAAGCAACATCTCGTCGATCGGCTGATATTATTATCATTAGAGAGGGTATTTAGAGAAACTGTGGTGCTACGTCGGTGGAGGAGTATTTTAGAATTATCAACTGAGTTGATAACGTAAATTGGCCACCGTAAAGAGTTTTAAAACTGACGTTTCGAGCGCCAGCCTTCGCTAAAGCGATTGACAATTCTCAGATTATTTTAGCAAAGAAAAACCTTCGACAAACGGTGGTTTTATTCTTTTAGAGGATGGCTGGTGTGATGCTTAAAAAACCCATCATCGACAGGTCAGTAACTCAAACGATTAACTTAAAAAATATGTACCTCCCGGTAGAGATTTGCAAGGTTTTATTGGCTTGGCACGACAGAAAAAATAAGTTTTACCATGGAGAGAGAATCGTGAATTTGGTTGCACTTGCGGAAATTAAAGCTTGCATGTCATCTGTCGTTTTCAGGCTGTATGATGATTGACATATATACGGTTAACTGATAGGCTAAATGTGCATGCAAAATGCAAATCAAAGTCAACACATGTTGGGTATAAGCCCTCTTAGAGCCTTAATAAAACCTCACATTTTTAACTAGTAGTGTACATCTGACCGTCATAGCTTCATGATTGTTTTGTAAACTTATATATTTGTGACCCTTATAGCTGTGGAATTTTATCTGACAGTTTTTGTTTTTTTGTTTTGTTTGTCATGCACAGCGAAAATTTTTCACCTCCGGGAGCGTAGCGAGGTTCTGTATTTACTCTGTTCGTTTCGCTCTTTCCACCACTATGAACAATCCTCTGTGTTCAGTTTCTGCGCAAACACTCACTCGTGCGGTAGATAATCCTCAAACGCTTCACTTTCGAAGCCAGCGTTGGCGGAGGGGAGAAGTTTGAATTACAAGGAGAAGTTATCAGGAGATAACAGGAGATAGTTATCAGCATCTGGGTGGTGTTTTCAGCAATAGAAGAGACATTTTTAACACCAGATTTCGTTCAATTTCCTCACTTTAATTCCCGGCTATAAAACTGGCTAAAGAAAGTCCATTTCCTATCAAGAAGTGAGCCTGCCGCAAAATCTACCCACTATGACAGCGTAAATATTTTTGCCAACAGAGAAAATGTTCCGGCCATTCTCGGCAATGACTTCCAAAATTTTTTACAGTTCTTCAGCTTCATAGCATTCGTTCCTAATCCTTTTTACCATTATCATTATCGTGCACAGTTTTTAAAGTTGAGTAGATAGTACTGTCCCTGTTACTCGTTCTGAAAATTTACGAAAAATGCGAAAAATAGTAATTATTCACCTCTACCCTACAAGCCTTATTAATGTATCAATAAAACCAAGGGGTTAAATGCTATCATTAAATCTGGGTAAGTACAAGCGTAATCAAGATCTTAATAAAATTAGGCAGTTTTGTTCCAGGACCGCTAGTGCTACTTCTTCAATTTCTTTTAAAGAATCACGAAGCAGAACATATGTCGAAGCGCCAGCTATCACTGAACCCACGAACGGAATATAACGAGCGAATCCTGCGAAACCTTCTGCGGCAGCTTCCGACGCCAACTGAATAGCATTGGCAAGCTTATGTTAAGGTCGAGAAATTTCTTTTGAGTGACAGAACTTAGCCTCCCAAACCTTTCGGATCCTTCTTCAGGAATACCAAGCTGGGCTTTGTACTTTCTAACTTCATTAAATACGAGAGCGGCATCATCGACAATAGATAGCCCAGGAACTGGAATCGCCGCGATTAGAGCAGTTGCTCCTACAACATGAATCATCCGCCTCTTGAGAACCTCAACTTTTCTCTTCAGGATACCTTTTGACAAGCTGATTAGAGCATTCAGAGACAAGATGTGAATTGCTTCGGTAAGTCGACTGAAATCCCACTTGTCTGGATCATGGTTGCTTATCAGGAAGATGTCGTCTTCACTGCTGATGGGGTCGCCGGCCTCGTCAACCAGATTTTCTTTACAGTTGCGCCGGATTTTCTGTAACACAGCAGCTTCGCTGAAAGATTTCTTTCGTATTTCTGCTCGAACATTTTCATCGATTTTTGTGCGAATGAAAAAAAAGGACTTCCCCTGTTTCTTGATCTCTCTAGCCAATATGATGTGTTTCTCGGTAAATCGGTGACTTGCCAAGATAAGGAATGTATGATACTTATCCAGCTGCACTTTTTGGCGGTACGTTTCCAGGTCAGGGTAATTTGGAGTTCCAATTCCTGGTAGATCCCAAAACTTTACATTTGGATATTTTGGGTGATCATAAGATTTGGGCTCTGTGGTGCATTCATTGACATCAACCGGGGCAGCACCATCATCATCGTTGGTCGTGAAATCTTTTAATCGGGGGGAGGAGGAAAGTTTAATTGGGTAAACTTTCACCTGTTTTAGTCTATTCTGTGGCCAGTTATAGACCCCATCTCAGTCACTTCTGGTGATATGTAAACAACTTCTTAAAGTAAATTTTCGCACATGAATTAATCGTCGACGAGAGTGAATAATACTTTCCGTCAGATCATTGACTGTTTTTGGAGAAAACATTGTCGTGACAGTCCTTGCTAAACTAGTTTGGTTGTTTTTTCAAAAGTGTACATGCCCTTTTTTTTTCTTACGCGCTCTTCAATTAACTTGTGTCAGATTGTGACAGATACTTGTAAAAATGTTTCAAAGTTTGTTAGGAAGCCTTTTAAATCACCCTTATCTTATTCATTACGTACATGGAAATGTTTTGATGCAGCATCTCTCTTTAATTTGCATCACCTCTATTTTAACTATCATTTACCCGCTCAAATATTGCTCAATTTATGGAGGATCCTGCTGTAATTACAGCCCTAAATCATTCGGGATGTTTTGGAAGGAATTTAGTTCAGTTTCAGGAAAAAATAAAGATGTTATTCACCAGTCTAAGTCAGTCCGCCCGAGGCCGTGGGCTGGCAAATAACATATTTATTTGATGCTACTTCAGCGACACCGAAACCAACTTAAACTGATTTGCACCATAAACTCCAGTGTGTCCGCGGACTCATTATAGTTGTAGAAAACATAGTAGTTTCTTTTGCCATCGAGTATGATCATGTTGGAATACATGTAATACATACTACTACTCTTTGTGGAAGCCACAAACAGCGCTAAAATACACAACTGAACAACAGCCATTTTCCTCATCAAAGAGGGGCCTCGCCTTCACTGAGAAACAGCAGCCTTGAATGACCGCGTATTTTCGTAATTTGCCATTTTAGAGCCTTTTTTCTAATTACTTACGTTGTCAATATCTTTCAGTGGTATATTTTGTATTTTTACCTTTGTTTTGGCTTCAAAACAAGCTAAGTGCAAAAACAGAGAACAGGAAGCAGCAACTAGAGGAAAAAAAAGATATGCGAAGAGAATATTCAAGTGGAAAGTTTTCAGTGATAACAGGATGGGAAACCAAGGAAACCAGTTGTTTATTTCCTTTTTACGGTGAATCTGAATAGATCAGAATTGAATCATGCAAAAGCTGGAAAATTTGGTAACTTGAACATATAAGCACGGATATCTTAACCACTATTCCGATAAAGAGAAGTGATAAACTGCAAGCGAATGAAGTTAAAGAAGGGTAGAAAATACATAGGTAAAAAAGTGACATCTTAACCAGCTGAAAATTAGCCAGTAATATCTGAGAAACTTCCAAAAAGCAGAATCTATCTAAATTTAGGCAATTGGTCGGTAATTTTGGTAATTAATCAATTACCTTCGCTTTCAACCCATATTTACACAAAGTTTCCCCAATTTGAATACATATGTACTTGACTTAACGTCTAAGTATGTCAGTTGTCAATATATCTGATGACTCTTAAGTTCAGGAAATTGAATCAAGCCACGTCACTGTTTGTTTATCTTGAAAAATGCAGCCACACTTTGAAAGTCTCTCATTTTGCAATCAGTGTCACCGAGTTCTTTCGATGATATGACCCCTGCGTTAATTTCGAAATCGACTTGATTAACTCGGCATTTTTACGAGGGACCAGCGTTTGCTCAGGGCACAGCAAAAGGGCAACTAAATGTCATTTTTGAAAAATAAATTAATTACCCTGCCTTCGAGACCTAGGCAGCATGATTTTTGTTTTCGTTCAGCCGCAACGAACAAACGGTTTCTTCAGTTTTGTAATGTAGCGAAGGCAATAACAAAAAAACTGTTTTGTTACTGCCTTGAATTGTGAGTTTTGATTTGAGGTTACTGTCAACAAGATCTGGTCAAATTTCAAACTTCCATTTTATTTACTCTTTTTTTAGAGAAAACATTGAAATTAAATTTGCTGGGAAAAAAACAAACTTTTAAAACTTTCTTCGATACTTTATAAGCTTTTCAGTGATATACAGTTTTCCAAGTGTTTCTTTGAAAGTAGGGCGCGTAGAACAAAATGTTTTTTTCCAGAATTTTTCCTTGTTTCCTTACATTTCGATGTTTTCTGCGCATTTTTTTGCCATGATATTTGTCGTCTTTACTTGAACTCCCTCGACTAGGCCACACAGTTCATGGTCATCAAGGCAGGCAAAAGAGTGCTAGTTCCTCTTTTTCCTCCTTCTTGTTCCTCACTGGGGAAGGGATGGAAGTCAAACCCTAGATCAAAAATTGGCACATACTTCTCCAATTCCAATATTTATCACTTACACTTGAGATTACTGTGCGAGTATTGGGAAAACTTTGAGTTTGAAATGTTTTCAAATTGCGCCGGCAAACATTAAAAGTGTGACGTCCAAACAAGCTGTGTTTACATACTCTCATCTAAACTAACTAGTTGGCCTATTGAGAGCGTGCGAACTATCTCAATTATTTTATAACCATCATTAGTTATAAAATTGTGACTTGCAAAACCGAATTACAGTCACTTGGTTTTTTTTAGTAGTTTTGGCTTCGATCATGCAAATCACACCCGCTAGAAAATGAAAAGTTCACGAAGACAATGAGTTTATTATCACGCAAAGATAGCTTAGCGTTAAAAAGAAGAGACTTGCGTTGTACTGTGATTGATCTTGTGATGAAAATCAAACCTCTCAAAGGGGTAAACACTGAACCCTGACATTTCCTGTTGGAAAAAGAATAACACTTTTCATTTTCCATGTTCAATTACATCATGACTGATAAAAGTGTGACGTACGAAACCGAAATACTGTGTACTTATTGAGTGGTAGGGGGCGCAGCGAGGTCCTTTCTTCATGACCCTGAGCTTAATATTTTCCCCACTGGTCCCACCAAATTCTGTCAATAAGCATTTCATCATATGACCACTAACTGTTAAAAATTTTTAACCTAAATGGGACGCGATAGACGGGCATACGGGCACACAAAAAAATATGCAATTTAAAACTTTTCCTTTTATTTCGATTAGCCCCGAGGGGGAAGGGAATATCCTGAACACACGTGATCTGGATGCATTAAACACTGTGACAGCGGAAGTTCGGAAGGTTGGGAAAAGTAATTCGTTATTTTTGTTGTTTCATTTTGAAAGCATCAGCCACATTGTCAACATCTTGGTAAGTGCGATTGAAAATCTTTTCCAGTCACTCGGTTTTTATCAGCCTTAGTCATTTAGTAACTGTAGAGAGGTAAGGCTCTTATGGCAAAGCCCAGTACCTACTTTATCCCTTTATTATTTACTTTATCCAGTACCTGATCTTTATGTTTGCAATATGTTACGTTTCGAGTATTAGCCCTTCGTTAAAGCGGTTGATGGCGCGATTGAATCGTCACCACAGTGAAATAAATTGATTCTACGGCGACTTTTTTAAATCTCTGTGGCTTTATACCGTATAATTTATCCTCATTAACTAAAACAAGGTTATTGAGTATCGTTCAATTTGAGAAATTGATGATCATAAAACTAGACTGTCCCACGCTGACATCATAGGAAATCCGTAGTGCTTCATTACGTGGTTTTCCAGAGGCTATGATCTGCACTGGCTATTAACTTGACACTTTTTTAGGAGAGTTTAACGATCGATTCAGAGATCGTGGTAGATTCGAATTGAATTTCCGTTTTGTACTTGTACACAAACGTTTCATGGTCGAGACATCATTCACTTAAATTTTTAGATACTAGCGGCGGGTTCTACGGTACATATTTTTCTAAACGCCGTTATCCGTTTTTTGCCTGTTTAAGCGCTACAGTCTCCCATAAGAAGATAAGTTATGACGCTGCGCGCCCACGAAGAGAGATGTTTTTATTTTCTTAGAGAAACTGAAACGTTCTTAAATTCACTGTTATTGCATACATAGTATGAGCCTACTTTTGCGTTGAACGGATGCTTCATATCCTCACCGTAAAATTGCTTTCTTCAAACCGTAATGATTTTCTACAATATATTTCAACCTCATTAACAAGATTGTTAATCATTGTTTAATTTGAGAAACTGATGGTGTCCACAATCATGTGATCAGAAACTACTAGCGGCGGGTTCTACGGTACATATTTTTCTAAACGCCGTTATCCGTTTTTTGTCTGCTTAAGCGCTAGAGCCTCGCATAAGAAGATAAGTCATGACGCTGCGCGCTCACGAAGAGAGATGTTTTAATTTTCTCAGAGAAACTAAGACTTTCTTAAATTCAATGTTACTGGATACGTAGTATAGGCGTACTTTTCCGTTGATCGGATGCTTCATATCTCCACCGTTAAATGGCTTTCTTAAAACAGTTAAGGTTTCATACAATAAATTTCAACCAGAATGTAACTACGATTGTTCAGCATTGTTTAGTTTGAGAAACTGATGGTTCCCATAATCACGTGATCAAAAACTAAAATCAATCCTATATTAGGACATATTTGTCATGCAGAATGTCCTTTACTGATGTCAACAGAGGCGGCCCAAGCTCACACTCGAGAAAAAGCAAACGATTAATTCATGAAAGCGTCACGCGTTGTGTGACTCGGTGTTAACTTACCAGAGTTGAACACGTCATAAGGAATTGTATGGGGAACGAAAGATGGTCGATTTGAAGTTATAAAAATGTGACGTACAAAACCGAAATAGATTCACTGCGGAGTAAACTACGGATCGGTTTTCCATATCGGTTCATGAAAAGTTGATTATCGCTCACAGATAGCTTACCGTTTAAAGAAAGAAGCTTCTGGTTCTGTTGGTATCGATCTTGTAATGAAATTTCAATTTTCGAAATGGATGGACACAGAAGCCTGACGTTTCCTGTTAAAAAAAGAATGAAATAATTTATTTTTACATGTTCAATTCTATCATTGGTCACAAAAGTGTGACATACAAAACCGAAATTCATCCCCCACCTCTCCCTTCCTCAAAAGAAATATGAAGTATTATTAAGTATGACTATTGATTATTACTGAAAGTCAAGCCACCTCCTATCTCTGATGTCATTTGCTTGTTGCCATATTTCAGTCACTGGATTAACGTCTTCAAAGGTAAGACCAGTGATGTGGTTATGTTCGAGCAAATTACCGATCCACTCCGTCCGTTTTCTTTTTTTTTTTTCTTTTTTTGTTTAGTGTTGTGTTAATAAAAATAATGTTTCCCTGATAACAGGAGAGGATTGCAATGGAAACCTAACAGCAGAAGCCATGACACCTTTCATGAGCATCGCCTTACTTGTTGCCCTTTTCTTGCTCAACTCAGATCGCATTCAGAAAGCCATTGAGATATGCAGCGAATGTTTGATTTTGCTAACTTGCACCGATCAAAACAGCAAAGACCAATTTGATTCGGCACTGCTACAATTTTACAGCGACATCTATACCATTCTTTTCAGCGCGTATCGTCATATCTCTGACTACATGAGTGCGGAAAGATACGGGAGGAAACTGTTTGACTTATACAAAGAGTATGGAATTATGCTTTATAAACTTGGCAAACGCCTAAAAGCAAAGGAATATGTTGAGAAGGCCCTTGCCATAACAACCAAAATTGGCGACAGAAGCGGAGAAGCATCATGTTATGGAAACTTAGGTACTGTGTTTGTGTCGCTTGGCCAATACGACAAGGCTGAAGAGTATCTCCAAAAAGCGCTTGTCATCACAACTGAAATTGGCGACAGAGAAGGGGAGGCAGCTAACTATGGAAACCTAGGTACTGTGTTTGTGTCGCTTGGCCAATACGACAAGGCTGAAGAGTATCTCCAAAAAGCCCTTGTCATCACAACTGAAATTGGCGACAGAGAAGGGGAGGCAGCTAACTATGGAAACCTAGGTACTGTGTTTAAGTCGCTTGGCCAATACGACAAGGCTGAAGAGTATCTCCAAAAAGCGCTTGTCATCACAACTGAAATTGGCGACAGAGAAGGGGAGGCAGCTAACTATGGAAACCTAGGTACTGTGTTTAAGTCGCTTGGCCAATACGACAAGGCTGAAGAGTATCTCCAAAAAGCGCTAGTCATCACAACTGAAATTGGCGACAGACAAAAGGAAGCATCATGGTATGGAAACCTAGGTACTGTGTTTATGTCCGTTGGCCAATACAACAAGGCTGAAGAGTATCTCCAAAAAGCGCTTGTCATCACAACTGAAATTGGCGACAGAAAAGGGGAGGCAGCTAACTATGGAAACCTAGGTACTGTGTTTATGTCCGTTGGCCAATACGACAAGGCTGAAGAGTATCTCCAAAAAGCGCTTGTCATCACAACTGAAATTGGCGACAGAGAAGGGGAGGCAGCTAACTATGGAAACCTAGGTACTGTGTTTGAGTCGCTTGGCCAATACGACAAGGCTGAAGAGTATCTCCAAAAAGCGCTAGTCATCACAACTGAAATTGGCGACAGACAAAAGGAAGCATCATGTTATGGAAACCTAGGTACTGTATTTGAGTCGCTTGGCCAATACGACAAGGCTAAAGAGTATCTCCAAAAAGCGCTTGTCATCAGAACTGAAATTGGCGACAGAGAAGGGGAGGCAGCTAACTATGGAAACCTAGGTACTGTGTTTGAGTCGCTTGGCCAATACGACAAGGCTGAAGAGTATCTCCAAAAAGCGCTAGTCATCACAACTAAAATTGGCGACAGACAAAAGGAAGCATCATGTTATGGAAACCTAGGTACTGTATTTGAGTCGCTTGGCCAATACGACAAGGCTGAAGAGTATCTCCAAAAAGCGCTTGTCATCACAACTGAAATTGGCGACAGAGAAGGGGAGGCAGCTAACTATGGAAACCTAGGTACTGTGTTTAAGTCGCTTGGCCAATACGACAAGGCTGAAGAGTATCTCCAAAAAGCGCTAGTCATCACAACTGAAATTGGCACCAGACAAAAGGAAGCATCATGTTATGGAAACTTAGGTACTGTGTTTAAGTCGCTTGGCCAATACGACAAGGCTGAAGAGTATCTCCAAAAAGCGCTTGTCATCAGAACTGAAATTGGCAACAGAAAAGGGGAAGCATCATGTTATGGAAACCTAGGTACTGTGTTTATGTCTGTTGGCCAATATGACAAGGCTGAAGAGTATCTCCAAAAAGCGCTTGTCATCACAACTGAAATTGGCGACAGAGAAGGGGAGGCAGCTAACTATGGAAACCTAGGTACTGTGTTTGAGTCGCTTGGCCAATACGACAAGGCTGAAAAGTATCTCCAAAAAGCGCTTGTCATCAGAACTGAAATTGGCGACAGAAATGGGGAAGCATCATGTTATGGAAACCTAGGTACTGTATTTGAGTCGCTTGGCCAATACGACAAGGCTGAAGAGTATCTCCAAAAAGCGCTTGTCATCAGAACTGAAATTGGCGACAGAGAAGGGGAGGCGGCTAACTATGGAAACCTAGGTACTGTGTTTGAGTCGCTTGGCCAATACGACAAGGCTGAAGAGTATCTCCAAAAAGCGCTAGTCATCACAACTGAAATTGGCGCCAGACAAAAGGAAGCATCATGTTATGGAAACTTAGGTACTGTGTTTAAGTCGCTTGGCCAATATGACAAGGCTGAAGAGTATCTCCAAAAAGCGCTTGTCATCAGAACTGAAATTGGCGACAGAAAAGGGGAAGCATCATGTTATGGAAACCTAGGTACTGTGTTTATGTCCGTTGGCCAATATGACAAGGCTGAAGAGTATCTCCAAAAAGCGCTTGTCATCAGAACTGAAATTGGCGACAGAAAAGGGGAGGCAGCTAACTATGGAAACCTAGGTACTGTGTTTGGGGTTTTTGGCCAATACGACAAGGCTGAAGAGTATCTTCAAAAAGCGCTTGTCATCAGAACTGAAATTGGCGACAGAAAAGGGGAAGCATTATGTTATGGAAACCTAGGTATTGTGTTTAGAACTGTTGGTGATTTTGAAGCTTCGGAAGTATGCTTGGAGAAAGCTTTATTCATATCCAGAGATATTGGAGATGGAAGAGGAGAGTTCGAAATCCTCGGAAGTTACGCCGTTTTGTATTTATACCAATATAAAATCAAAGACTCCCTGTCGTGTCTTCATCTGTGCATTGAAAAGTATGAGGAGCTGAGATATTTCTTGGGCGCCAATGATCAGTTCAAAACATCATTTCTGGAGGACACAGGAATATTTCCTTACAAACTGCTTTGTACTTTGCTTTGTGACATCGGAAATGCTCGGGATGCTATTTATGTTGAGGAGTTGGGTCGAGCTAGAGGCCTATCAGACTTAATGGCAGAGAAGTACTCGGTTGAAACGCACATCTCTGCTAATCCACAATCTTGGTTTGGCATTGAGAACATTTTAAGAAAGAAAAAAAACTGTACTTGTCTGTACATTTCCTATGATCAGAATCGTCTGCATTTGTGGATCTTGAAAACAAGTGGAGTCCTTCACTATAGAAGAGTATCACCAAAAGAGAATCTAGTTCAGGCTGGGTTACCCAAAGATTTGTCTGTGAGTCAATTTTTGGATGATAATTTCCGGAGTCTTGGTATTTTGCCCACTAAAGATTGTGAAGATCGGTCTTTAAATACGATTAAATTGCAACCTCTCTACCCTGCGCAAAAGAGCTCAGCAAGATTGCGACTCGTGGAGGAGGACGAGGACGAGGACGAGGAAGAGGAAGAGAAAGTGATTTCAAGTCTACATTTGTGTTACAAAACGTTCATTGCGCCCGTTTATGATTTACTTGATGAGCCTGAAGTCATTATTGTTCCTGACCGCAGGTTGTACAAAGTTCCCTTTGCTGCCCTGAGTGAAAAGGAAGGAGCCGAATACTTGTCAGAGACCCATAAGATCCGTATCATTCCTTCGTTGACAACACTCAAGAACATTCAAGATAGTCCAGAGGACTATCACAGCAACACTGGTGCCCTGGTAATAGGCAATCCCAAGGTTAATTGGCTGCAACCATTGCCAGCTGCGAGAAAGGAAGCGGAGATGGTCGGACGACTGGTGGGTGTTCCGCCTCTAGTTGAAGAGAAAGCAACGAAGCAGGCGGTACTTGAGCGGATAAGTTTAGTGAGCTTGATACATTTTGCTGCCCATGGTAACGCGGAAAGAGGAGAAATTGCACTCTCCCCCATTCCTACTCCCAACAGTCAAAACGCTATCCCACCGAAGGAAGCTTACATGTTGACGATGGCTGATGTCTCACGAGTGAAAGTCAGAGCTAAACTGGTGGTACTTAGCTGCTGTCACAGTGGAAGTGGAGAGATAAGAGCCGAGGGAGTTATAGGAATTGCCCGTGCGTTCTTAGGATCCGGTGCTCGCTCGGTGTTGGTTGCGCTGTGGGCCATTCCAGACTCAGCAACAGAGCAGCTGATGAGTCGGTTCTACGAACACCTCATTGAAGGTGGAAGTGCCAGTGAATCCCTTCATCATGCCATGAAGTGGATGAGAAAAAACGGCTTGAACAAAATATCTGAGTGGGCTTCGTTTACGCTGATTGGAGATGATGTGAGACTCGACTTTGACACGCAGAGGCAAGACTCAGTGAGAACAGGTATTTCATAAATTAAAGTTAGATTAGACGTGAAAATGGTTATGACTTACTGGTCGTTGACCGGATGGGGATCCTTTGTTACCTTGAACATCAAGGCTAGTTTGATATCTATCTATCTATATATATGTACATAAATATAAATATATATATATATATATATATATATATATATCTACACACACTTTTTTTTCCTTTTTGAAGAGTTACTATCTCCGCTCTCTGGTGTAAAGTATAGAATCTCATATAGTATAGATGCCTCTCTACCAATGAGATACAAGTAATAGCCAATTATTTATATATATTGTGCTTGGTGTAATTGTGTTTGCTTTATATCCAAAATGTTAATTGAGGTAATGATAAATTGGGTTATTTCAATTTTTTTTCTTGCAGGAAAAAAGACCCCGATAGAGTAAATAATGACAAGTACTCGAAGGGAACAGAGTTAAAAGACTTTTAGATGGATAAATTATTAGAAATAATAGAGAAAACACTCTATCCGGTATTTCATCGACATTAAAAAAAAGAGCTATCCCAGGTTAGGGGAGATCTAGTCCAATTTTTGGTGCTTTCTTTACTAATATTCTCAGGAGGAGGTAATGGTTATGTACTCAACAATTTTTTGTTTTTCACGCAAAAATTATATTCTGATATAAAAAGCACGAAACAATGTTAACCTAAGAAAGCCTTGTGAATAAAACGGATTCAGTAAAGTTAAGACATTAAGCGTTGCGCATCCTAAAAATAAATCCGAAGCACTCCACATTAGAAAAAAATCCTACAGAGCTTAAAAATACGACTAAAAGAGGGGAAAGCGGATACCTGACGAAGTTCTGGAGAAATACGTGTCTGAAGTTATCTGCTCCAGTAGAGAAGTATCACTTCCGGCTTTACAAAAGCTCAAGAACACGCTGATGTGGAAATGTCACATTCAAAATCACATGGCCATAAAACATTATAATAAAGTTCGGATATAACGCGCGCTGTCATTGGTTGAAAGAGCGTGCTCTATGAGAGTATAGAGCATAGAACTGAGATAAAGCCGTCACGCCATCTGCCAAATTGTACCATGTTTGACCTTTTCCGGGACTTCTTTTTAGCTTTTTTCCGATAATTGAAAGTGAAATTTCGGAACAAGCGAGCCGGCAAGTAGTAGCAGAAGAACCAAAGAAAGGTTTGTAAACATACCAGGCGCCGTTATTTACGTTATTAAAACGTGGGTAGATACGAAATCCTCAAAGGAAAAACAAAATAGACAATCCGAGTTTTAAAGATTTTCACGCTCAGTTAGATTGTAAGCTTACGTACGGTAATGAAAATCAAACACAGCCAACACTCGTATAGTATATAAAGTTCAGAGTTCAAAAACAAAACAGAACAAAACAGAAATGATGAAAAATATAACAAAACTGGCATAACTGTTAAAATTCCTACTAATCATGACGGTGTCTGAGCAAATATGATCATGCTGAAGTCCATCGCAGCTCACTTATCATGGCGATCTCCGGTCATCACAGTAAAGCAAGCCTCAGAAACTACATCGGCCGCCCTTCGAGTGAAAAAATAAGAGCTCGCTCTGATATCCTTTCCGATGTGTTGAGTGGAAAGTCACTTCGGTCACTGCAGCCGTGTTTTGCGGCGCTGTCATCCCGAGCGATCTTCATGTTCCGGTGAAATCGGCTGTCGTTCATTTAAAAAACACTCGCCTTGAACAGTTTGTTTTCTACCTTGTCATGTGAAAAAACCCGCGTGTTTTTATGAGCCATAATTCGGCTTTAGTTCACTGAACATTTCACTTCAAGATTCTGAATTAAAAACTTCAGGCAAAAGCGTTAACTCAAGAAGTTAGCGTTAACTCAAGAAGTGGGAAGAAACACTCGACTACGTCTCGTGTAACTCCCTACGCTTGTTTCGTGCTCTAGCCGCTTCCTAAGTGCTTTATAACAGAACAGAGCACAGTCAAGGCTTCTCTATTTGTTAATTAAAGTATATCCTGGCCAGAACTGATCTTTGGAGACAGAAATTTAAAATCGCTTGCGGGTGGCGGGAGTGTCATGCGGGCACGTCAATACTTCAATTTTTAACTGGTCACTTACCTTTAAGTTTAAGACAGCATACGTACTCTTGTCATTAAGCAGAGACAAAGCTTTGTCGGGATATTGCTGTTTGTCCATAACCACAACACAATTACCCTTGTCAGCAGATAACACGAGCCTGTCCGGATCCTTTTTGAGAGCTATAAGCGCATTGAAAACATCCTTTTGAATGTTTTTGGGAGGAGGTTTAGATCGTGACGATGGCGGTTTGCTTCCTGTCGCCTTTTTACACCTCGTCAGAGAAAAAAAAAAAGGCCGCTAATTAGTGATCATATAAAAGGACCTCTAGTTACAGCGTCTAGATCACCCCTGATGAAGATAAGAGATAAGATAAGATAAGATAACTTTATTTATACACGGTATTTCCATCAGTTGTTAATTATCTATAAAGGTATATCTATCTTCCTAACTATAATAAAATCTAATAATAACAATTCAAATAAAAGAAACAAATAAAAAATCTGCTTTTCATGGAGGCCGTGTCTAAAATTTACTTAAAATTAAGATATTACTTTAAACTGTGGCGACTTAATTTAGATTTGAAATCGGTCAGTGAAGACGCTTGTCTTAGGTCTAAGGGTAAGTCGTTCCACAAGTGAGCTCCGCTATACAAAAAACTTCTCTTAAGATAATCAGTTCGAGGTTGTGGAAGAACTAATTTGTTTTCCGTATTCCTTAAACGATAAGCACTTATATTGTCACGATATACAAATCTTGATCTCAGATAATCTGGTGTCATACCATGTAAAGTTTTATACATTAAGATAGATTTTTGTTCCAATCTTTGATAGTAGAGTCTTTGCCACTCTAGTGCCCGGAACAAATCATCTAAATTACTATCATAGCTCGCAGACATTAGGATGCGAGCTGCCCGATTTTGAAGCCTTTGCAGTTTTTCAGAAAGGCCCTTGTTACAGTTTCCCCACACTACATTACAATAATCAAAATGTGGTTGAACAAGGCTATTATAAACTTTAATTAGAACATTAAATGGAGTGAGGTGCCGAATTCGTTTAATTGCACCAATGGCACAAGCTATCTTCTTAGAGATGTTTTCAATATGACACTCCCAGTTGATATTTTGATCGACATAAACTCCAAGGGACTTGGCGGAGGTTACTTGTTCTATTGCGACTTCGTTTATAGTAAGAGAAGGACTTTCCGTAAATTGTAATAACTTCTGCCTTGATGCAATAAGCATAAACTCAGTTTTTGTCATATTTAGGGTAAGCTTGTTAGCATTCAGCCATTCGTACACATTACTCAGGTCGTAAATAAGGCAATAATTTATATGATCAAAGTCAGTACTAGCAAGCGTCAGGCTGGTATCATCTGCGTACATTCTGGGTTCCGAATATGTCAGACAATGTGGTAAGTCATTAATATATATTAAAAACAGAAGGGGTCCCAAAATTGTTCCCTGGGGAACACCACATCTTAGATATTTCGGAGTTGACTTACAAGAATTTACATGGCAAATCTGTGTTCGATGATCTAAATAAGAAGCAAACCATTGATGACTGGTCCAACAAATCCCATAGTATTGCAATTTTCGTAGCAAAATATCGTGATCTACTGTATCAAATGCCTTTTTGAGGTCTAAAAACACTACGGCATTAACAAGACCACGGTCTATATCCATTGCCCAACTATCTGTAGCTTCGATAAGTGCTGTGAGCGTGGAATGCAAAGACCGAAAGCCAGATTGATGGCACGAGAGAAAGTTGTTGTTAGTTAAATAACGATAAAGCTGATCGTAAATTATCCGTTCAAAGACTTTGGCCACAACTGGAATTATTGATATTGGTCGATAGTTAGTCGGATCAGAGCGCTTCCCAGTATTTTTATACAATGGAGTGACTCTGGCAGATTTCCACTCATCGGGAAAGATGCCAGTCATTATGGATTGATTGAATAGATGAGTAAGAGATTCCGCTAGAACATCAGGACATTCCCTTAGAAGTTTTGCTGAGATATTATCTAATCCAGTTGCCTTTGACTTGCAAAGCTTTGATAGTAGTGCAAAGACATGTGTTGGTGTTGTTTTTTCAAAAACAAAATTTTTATCAGTTTCAATAAGAAATTCTTCGAAGGATTTATCAACTTCTGACACGTCTCTACTAAGGCCTGGCCCAATTTCTGTGAAAAAGGAGTTTAGCATTTCTGCTATATCCGTTTGATCTCCAGAATTTACCCCATTATATTCCATCTCATTAATAACAGTTTTAGTGGACTTTCGTGAGGTCAGTTCATTGATTGTTTTCCATGTTTTCCTTTGATCTCCACAACAATTGTTGAAGGCATTTTCATAATAAGCTTTTTTTGCACTATTAATTTCCCCGTTAACTTGATTTTTAACTATTCGAAATTGGTCCCAAATAACTGGATCCTTTGTCTTAATAGCCTTTCTTTTGAGGCGGTCTCTGAAATTCATCCTCTTTTTCAGAATAGCGGTTATCCATGGGGATTTAGAATCTCGTGTCCGTTTGGTCTTCGTCGGTGCGTGCTTTTCACATACATTCAGGAATAATTCTTTCCACCTCCTCCACATATCATTAGGATCATATAATTGCTTTATTTCATCCCAAGGTTGAGCTAGAATGTCCGCGTAAAAATTTGCGCTATTAAAATGTTTAAACTGTCGATATGTTATCAAGTTAACTCCTTTGGAGAAAGTCGGAATTGAAATTTTTCGATATGCATAAACTAAACTGTGGTCACTTATGGCGACATGAGACACCCCCGAACGATACACATTTTCTGGCCGATTTGTGAAAATCAGATCAATTAAAGTACTTGTAGAAGGTGTAATTCGAGTAGGTTCGTTAATGAGTTGTTCCAATCCATAAATGTCTGTTATGTTCAGAAGAGCTCTTACATTTCCATTGTCTTTGGATTGCAAGTCACAATTTAGATCCCCCATGAGAAAATGTTCTACGTTTTCAGAATCTAATTTGCCTAATAATGTGTTGATGTGCGTGAAAAGTTCATGGAGTGAATTTGGGGGTCTGTACCATGAAGTAATAACAAACGGTTTTAAGTTGTGTTTACGAATTTCAATTGATATTATTTCCAGGAGCTCACTGTCCAAATCTGTGCGTACAGAATAGCTTATGTTTGAACGAATGTAAAAGCATACGCCACCACCAAACCTGCCATTTGTTGACCTGTCACGGCGTATTATATCATAACCCTGGACTTTTACCTTTTTACCTGTGATGAAGGCACTAGACAGGAGTGTCGAAAGGTTGGGTCTATGAATTGTATCTTCTTCGGTTACATTAATTAAATCTGCAAACCAGAGTAGCATCAAACTATGTCTGATTGTCCACCTGGTTGCCGTGTGAACTTTCATGTATTAGATAAGAAGGCATTTGCTTACCTTGGCTCCTTTGATCACTGAACCAGTCGGCCTACAGTTAATGAAGTTCGGGATCTTTTGGTCGGTCCATGGAAGCGCGCTTGGCTATCATCTTCAGATCGCCGAACCATTGATTCGAAAATTCCGTATTCCCTCGCTATCTCTCGATTGTTGTTAACAGCTTCAGCTTCAATTACGATTTTCAACCTGAAGTTGAGATCATTAGAATGACGGCGAGTGTTTGGCATGATTGTGCTGAATGTAGACTTCGCAAGATGATGTTCACCAGGTGAAGTAAATTTGCGACTACTGATTTTGTTGATCGAATTGTTTTTATACTTTAAAACCATGTTTCCCGAGAGGGAAGGCTAAAAATTAATATGTACCGATAGATGAAATTAGAAGATCCTCGCAGCTAAGAACACTACTGAAACTAGTAGTTGTAAGTAGGACTACTAGTTTCAGTAGTGTTCTTAGCTGCGAGGATCTTCTAATTTCATCTTTCCACCGCAGTGCAAATATGTGAATTTTCATATATCTAAAATCTTTATGTACCGATAGGTTGTATTTAAATGTGTGACTTTTTTTTGCCTTTTGTTTATCTCATGTGACTAAATGTGTGACATTTTTTCGGCTTTTGTTAATGTGTGTGACATTTTGCTTTTGTTTAATCAAGGCTTTTGTTTGTGCGCGTGGTCGCGTGTGCGACAATTCTGCTTTTGTTAATTAACGGTAAACTAAAATCAATACGCGAATTTTTCGCTTTTTTGTAAGTTTATGAAAGAATTTACAATAAACTTGACCGATCTTTACTCCCCAAACAACGATGCGCCTTATAACCAAGTATTTTAGCGATATTTTTAGTTTGAAAACACGCAATAATGAAGTTGCCGAATTGGGGGTGCGTCTTATAGCCGAGTGCGCCTCATAACCGAATAACTACGGTAGTATGGAGGTAATTACCAGCACTGATCTGGTTCTTACTTGTTCTGCACTTTTCCATGCAGACCGTTTCCTGTGAAACGATCATAATCCATGTATTTTTGTTTTGAAAGGCACCAAATTTAAAACTAAAAAGTTTAGTCCAATTGCAATGTAATAAATCACTTGCTAACTTTTCTTGCTCAAATTCTACTGAGGAATATTGGCCATCCGCTGTTTTTGTAAGGAACTCAGGAAAATGTTCTCTTGTATGGCCCTCAGGCTTGGTAAGAAATTATCATTTGCAGTTATGGCTGAATTAATCTGCTGCAAATTTACATTTATAAAATGAACGAGAGACAGTTGATTTCATTTTGATTCATATTTTATATTTTAAATAAGGTTGACGTGGTGGGCATGGTCACCACATCCACTGTGTAGGAGTGGCCTCTCCCTCCAAAGTTGAAACATTTTTTATTTCTTTGATAGAAAAAAAAAAAAAGAAATCAAAAGTTGAGGTAAGGCAATGCACTTGCGAGGAGATGTTACCCAACTGACAACTATACTCACAAGATCTAAATAAATTACCCTTTTGCCCTAAAATCCCTATTTGTATTATCATAGATTTTTATCTTTCAATGCCTGCTTATGGCAGCTTTTGTTGGATTGGAAATAAAACAGTCTTTGTATATGTGTATGAACTGGAAACTGTTGCAATGGACCTTCAAAGGGTTTTTTATTTGATCTATATTAAATTTTAATTTCTTTGTCAACAGTCAAAAATAATCATATAGTATCACCTTTTTTTTCCTTCTCACCTTTAAATCTTTGAAAAATCATTTAATCTTCTATTTGAGAATTGTTAAGAAATGGAATTTATTTTAATACAAATAGGGATTTACACTGTTTAGTAGTATCATTTGTGGCTCTAATGAAACAAACAATGTATTTTCACAGTTGTTAGCTTCCAATCTTTGTAGGACAGTTAGAAAAAAACTTAGTATGTATGAAATGGAAGCATCATACCATGGAAAATGCTTGAACAATTTTTATCCACTTGTCGCGTTGATCAAAAAAATTCACTAGTTCACTAGGCTCACATGTTAATTTTTGTTTGATGCAATAAATCTCATTTGCGCACATTTTCCATGAAAAAAATCCCTATTTGTTACAGATTGAAAAATATTTCTTGGGCCCCATACTATTTCTAAAATTTAATTTCTTTTCGTATGAGCATGGTAAATTAAAGATTTTCTGAATACTGTGGAAAATGGCATCTAAAACAAATGTTAGCCTAGTTTATTGTAATGTCAGTTGTTGTTAGGTTACTGTTTACTTTACTTCACCATTCCACTTCTTCCACACCTTCTCTTTATTATCATTTTTCTTGTCCACATCTATTTTATGAAAAAACAATACTTGGCTTGAACAAATTTATTAAAAATACTGCATAAGTTCTATAATTGTATTAGAAAAGGTCTCTTTGAAGTGACAATACTGAACCAAGTCATACTCACATTGCAAAATTATGAACTTCTACACTTACCTAAATCACTACCCAAATATTTTACCCACTGACCCCACCAAATTCGGTCATAAGCAGTTTATCATGACTACTAACTATTGAAAATTTCAACCTAAATGAGACGCGATGGAAAGGCTAACAGGCACACAAAAATTATGCAATTTAGAACTTTTCCTTTTTATTTCGATAAGCCTAGAGGGGGGAAGGGAATAACCTAAACACACGTGATCTGGATACCTAAAACACTGTGACAGCAGAAGTTCGGAAGGTTGGGAAAAGTAATTCATTATTTTGGTTGTTTTATCACTTTAAAAGCATCAGCCTCACTGAAAAGAAAATTTATTTTGAGTGGCAGTATTCTCAAAGGTTAAAGCAAGGTTGAATTGTCTTTGCTGTAATAGAACTTGTGCCTTAAAGTGTAACTCTGTACTTTAAAGGTGATAACTTTCCTTTACTGTTATTTTTAGGTTAATTCCAGTTCTTTAATTAATGTTATAAGTTTGGAAAAAAAATTGAAAATGTATTAAAGGCAGGTGTTACGACCATAAAGAGTCTTCAGTGTAACATAAGTAAGGGAGAGTTTCGCTAGAAAAAGTACTAAAGGAATTGGCGGTTCGAGCCCATTTCATGAAAATGAGCTCAAACACGCCAACTCTACATTACTTTCAATATGATGGAAATAATTTGATAAAAATTATATCATGACATTAATTGGTTATAAATATGGTATATAATACTGATATGCTATAAATGAATGAATTCTGAGAAATAAATGACGGTTTTGATGCAAGGAAATTGACACATAGGCCCACGCGGTGGTGTCATTGAAAACCAGGAAGTCTATTGTGCATTAGAGACTTTCCCGGAGAAATGAGTTATCAGATTGCTATTGTTCTTAGGTCATGGATTAACAGTAAAGTTTTTCAGTAAAGTTTGATAAGAGAAAAATGTTGTAAGAATATGAAACTTGAAAACGGTAACATAAAATAATTATGTGTATATTGCGGTCAGGTTGAAAGATATGACACTGTTCATGAATTTGATGATTTTATAATAATAGACATAAGATGATCCGAAAGTCCGTTTATCATAGAAAGTAGCACATTTCTAATATGATTACCAGTTTAGGATGGATGACATGCAGATATCAACGAACGATAAAAATAAGATATTAGAGAATTTTGAAAAGATTGAGAGTGTGCTACCTCAGATTCATGGCGATCGTAAAAGAATGGTCAACATCATTTTCATTTTAAAACAAATACTTAAGAAGATAAAATTACAATACAAAAATATACCAATATCCAAATCAAAAAGAATATTTATTTAGCATTTTATAAGAAATATTGGTGTCGAATTCAAACACCAATCGGTGATGATATCAAAAAATTATTCGGAGATGAATTTTTGTGAATACTATTTGTCCCATTTATCAACCAAAGGGCACATATCGATAATGATATCAACAATAACCCTTACCTGAGTCAAATAATCTTGATCATCGTATGATTTGCCTGTCATAAAGGAATACAAATCAACCAGTATTTTTTCATGTGATGTGTAAGCAAAACGACATGGCTCGATTTTTTTCTTATAATTTCTTATTACACTAGTAATACACCAGCTCCAGGTATAGTCCCTAATACGATTGGATTTATTGTCACATCTCCTGCTATCATCCCACAAGCAACAAGAGATGCTGATGATAAATTACACACTAAATTCAATCTTTTGTACGCTCTCCTGTATAGCCCAAATTTTTTATGATAAAATCTGTATAAAGATTTCATTTAATTGATCTTCAACAGTACTTCTATTGATATAACTGAAATAAAAAATGTTTTTTTTTTCATATATATGTATACGTTTGCTAAAATTCAGATTAGTTTAAGGATAATTACGTGACTACGTTTGATGAAAGTGATATACTGGTGTTTTCTTGTTTGATGCATAAACGTGTTGTAAAATTTAAACATTTCCAATTGTTTTAAGTATTTCTAATTTTTTTTCGGATACGACCATTAACGATGAAGAAATCGCCCTCTTTATATCACCGACATTACTGTCTATCTGTCCATTAAATATTTCTATATAAATGTTATATAATTTTAACCAATTTTTCTAACCAGAATCTGGCTGTATTCTCCACCAGCTAACATACCGTTATTTTTTAGTTCAAAATAAATTTCATCTCCTGCTGTTAAATGGACAATGTAGAATACGCTAATATCAACCCAATTACCTTTTGTGTCTTCAATACTTGTGACGATATTATCAAATAAATGAATTTTAAAATTTACACAATATAATGAAACTCATACAACCCACATTCTTTGATGACTAATTTGTCATTCTCAATAGAAAAGTGATAATTTCCTGAATAGAGCATTCTTCACGGATTAATTTAATTTTTTTTCATTGTTATGTTTCATTGTATCACTGTGGTAGAATACTACAGAAGGACTACAAAAACATACTATTCAATAAGCAACAAATATATCATAAATTGAAAACCAACCGAATTAGGTAAGAATATGAATCATCACCTCGGAAGCTACGAGCTCAGTAAATTGTCACTCAGCTACTCTGATGATAAGCGATACATTCACGAAGATGGTATAATATCTTGGACATTCGCAATTTGAAGACGGGACGTCACGCAAAAGCTGTGACAAGTGCCACAATCTTCATAAACAGTGTCGTACATGATCAATTCCAACGATTGAGAAACCACTTTTGTCAGATGAAATAACCTAGTTAGTATCTGGATATCTTTCACTTCTTAAGAGCTGATTTCATGTACGATGCATCGGACACTTTCTGATTGGTCGCAAAAATCATGCGACTATCATAAGAGCTCAAAACAATAGCAATGCTGTACTCATTTCCTCGGTAAAAGTCCCTGTTGAATTATATCATCAACTTCTTGTTTTTCTAAAAATGTCACGCAATTAAATTCCACGTTTATGATTCCACGTTTATCCACGCTATCTTGCTGCTACCAGAAATGTTCACTCGACCATGACAGGATGCAAATGACTTATTTTTCATTTTACGACCATGATGAGTGCGCACACCGCCTGACTTTCAAGAAAGCTGTGATATGATTTATAGCATATCAGTATCATATACCATATTTATAACTAATTAATTAAAGTTATGATATAATTTTTATCAAATTATTTCCATCATATGGAAAGTAATGTAGAGTTGGCGCGTTTGAGCTCATTTTCATGAAATGAGCTCGAACCGCCAACTCCTATACTACTGATAGCCTCAAACAAACTGCTCACAAAAAAGCTTCTTATCAGCGGTGACGGGAAAGGGAATTGTATACAGAAAAAGGAACTCGACGACGTGGCATACTGAAAAAGGCTGACTTCTCTCTTCTCTATTTAGTGTTATTAGATACGAGAATACTTACCCCCGAAACACGTTGATAAAACTAGATTTTCCAGCTCTTGAATCGCCAGTGATACCAATGTTTACTCCTTCCTTCTCCGATCTCTCCAACTGGTTCTTAAAGAATTCATTAATACCCGACACACCATTTTTGTTTACGTACTCTTTAACCTCCTCCGCGTTCATTGTCTCCCAATCGCTCATTGCCTCGGAAACTTGGCCAAAGCTATCGATCAGTAGATAATTTAAATGAAAAATTTTTGTGCTAAAATGACGAAGCAGTGTCGCAGAACAGTAACTCCTAAAAGTTGTGGGAAACTTTATCTTTTAAAAGCGCATGACATCCCAAAGTTTGATTGGTCAATTCTAAGCGACCTGCCGATTATTCTATCACTGGTGTTAAGAATGACTTTGGACTTTGACCTCGTCTTGAGCGCACGCGGTCAGCTTGGCAAGTCCTTTACGAACGGTTTAGGCACAGAAATTTACTTTTTTGTGTTTCTAGTTTCAACCGCACGAGGATTTACCCTTCAGGTACATTAACATGATTGTCTGTTCGTCTTTCTGCGTGTATTTCTGATAGTATTTGGATCATTTGTATTTTTAAGGCTGTAAAATTAACCGTGCAACGCCCCAAATATGATCGGAATGTTGTTTCAAACTCCATTTCTTTTATAAAGGGGTAAGTTTCTAAAGAAACTGTGGTGCTGCGTCGGTGGGAGAGTATAGCAGGTAATTTAGTGTTAACAACTGGGTTGAAAACGTAAATTAGCCACCGTAAAGGGTAAAAAAGCTGACGTTTCGAGCGTTAGCCCTTCGTCAGAGCGATGGGATCCATTTCTTTTATCTTTGTTTTTTGAATAAATAATTATCAGGAAATCCTTGTGGTTGGTTGTTGTCCGGAATCGTTCTTACCAACTGGTTTTCCATTACACGAGCAGAGAAGAACGTATTGCGCAGGCCCACACAAGAGTGCTAAGACAACAACAATCTAGTTTTAATGCGGTGCCGCTTAATCAGGTTCGACACAGGCGGCCCAAGCCTCAGCTGTGAGATGATCATCTTGCAAAATAACAGTCATAGCGAAATTATAAGAGTTCGTATGAGAATATTTACGACCGCTCTAAGGAATAAAAAAATAAGTCAAATCCTCAATGAAAATACCTCGCCTTATTCCACAGTGCATCGCTTGTTATCTGACCACTTACTTTGATGAAGGGAACCCATTTAGCGAGTTATCCATTTCGAAGTTTTCTACCCACATAAGAAAAGCCTGAAAGTCAGCAATAATAATTTCGAATGACTTTTCGATAACTCTTTCATCATTTTTAAATTCTAAAAGTCAGATTTCTTCGACTTCTTTATACAGTAAGAATGCGTATTAAAGTCTCGTTGCAAGTGATTCAAAACTCTACAACGTGGAAAGTAGAGAGTGTTAATTACATACTAAATAGTTTGCTTTGATTGAGTCGGATTGATGTTCAGTTGAGGAAAAGGAAAAGTCAATCCATCTTTATCTCTCAAACTAATGTTAGTAGTTTCGGGTGAATTTTAGTACAATAAGTGGTCAAGTAAGGTAAAACATAGTTTTTATAATACTCCTATTCTGAGGTCAACTTTTATTTAGCGACCATCCCGTCATTCCCTGTGGGTGACTGCTTAATACAGGTTCGACTGTATTTTCACTTGGAGGAGTATTTACCATTCCCGTTTCTCTCTCTCCACCGCTTTGAACAATGTCTTGAGATCAGGTTCTGCAGCTGCACTCATTTCGAGTGGTGTGTAATCCTCAAACGCCTCACGAAACCAGCTCGCGCGGTGAGGGAAAGTTCTACTCTATTGAATAGAAAATTGTCTATAATAATAGACAACTGAACGTTTTCAACACCGGATTTCATTCACCTAGTATCACTCACTGTACAAGAGTTTATAATCATTTAATTGTCGACACGATTTATCGCAACTCCCTGATTCGTCTTCGCAAGTTTGCATCAAGACCCCCGTCTTACGTGTTTAATATACTGAAGAAGTTAGAAATTCTAAAATACGTAAAAATGGAAAAAGAACAGTCAAAGACTATTATCACATCTCTCAGCCTTCATGAACAATTGAGCGTTGTTAAGCAATTTAAGTTGTTGAAGGCCATCGCTGTTGGAAAATGGGTGACTTAAAGGAGCCGATTACGCGGAGATATCTAACGCCTATACCCCGCGAGCCAAAGCCATCGACCTATCATTCTGTTTTTGCCTTGCCCAAATGCATATGCATGTTTATTAACATTTGTAGCCTCTCTAAAACCAAGAATAAAGCTAAAGCTGTTGTTGCGCTTGAGGCTGATATGTGTCCCAATGATGTCAATCAGTGTGCGTGTGGTAACGGAAACGTACCTCAAACGAGCACAACCGGACGCCATATGAAACATCGCAAATTATTCTACCTTTAGAAGAGACAGAAACTGGTCAAGAAGGGATATGAGGAATAATGATGGTATTGCTATTTATATACGAAACAATCTTACAGTGGTTAATGTGTATCGCTCAACCTTGTATGAAGTCATCTGCAGAAACTTGCGTCTCTCACCCGGACATCGCTCATTAGCGTGCGGAATGTAAACACATCCACGGGGAAACCAATATTGTTGATATTGGATGAACACCTGCAAACTGTTGTTATATGTGGCGGCGATTTGAATAAACTGAACATCGGTCGATTAGAACAGGCTGGAATGCGATATGGTGGATTTTCCGGCAAGAGGCCTTTCATGCTTAGATAATTGTTTCTCAAATCGCACTGACCTTTGCGGAAAATGCTATCCTTATCACATGCTATGGGCGCCGCCCATAACATGCTGACAAAAACCGATTCCTGTGGTGTGATTTTACCAGCTGGCAGAAAGCTTCGTCCCAGCCGACACAAAGTTCAGACCCGATATCAGAGAGAGCACAGAAAGCGCGATTTACACTTGGCATTGGCAGAGGAAGAATGGGGAGATGTTTATGGGATGTTGACCAAGCAGTTAATCAACTCGAGAGAATTATTCGCGAACATTTAAATAGGTGCATGCCTCTCAGAACGGTGTCGATGTCGCCGCGCGACCCAGGCTGGATGACACCATTAGTAAAGTGTATGCTGAGAGCTAAATCACGAAGCGAAGACAGACGGAAGGCCTTAAATAAAAGGATCTCGGAGGTTATCGTTGAAAATAGGAGGAACTTCCTTGCTGCTAAGGGCTCACGTGAGTGGTGGAAAAGGGTTGATAGCATATCACAGCGATGCCGTTCAATGGTTCTATCGCTCGACCACGCCTCTCTCGAGGAGCTGAATAATTATTTTGGCGAATTGTGGTCGGAGAACACCTACATGGAATCCGCGCCTATAGAACTTGGTGAAGATCATGTGATACCAGAAATCACCGAGCGGCAGGCGTGGAACTCCCTTCAACAAGTAAGTAAGACAGCTACTGGTCCTGACGGCATCCCGTATACTGTGTGTAAGGACCACGCCGAACTTCTCGCTCCAGTCATTACCATGGTTTGGAATCTTTCTCTCAAGACTCACACGTGGCCTTGATCTTGGAAAAAGTCAAATGTCATTCCCCTACCAAAAGTGGATATACTAAAGGAGAAAACAGATTATCAGGGAAAAAACGTTACTTTCGTTATTGCGAGGGCTTTTGACTGAGAAGGTCATGTTAAGGGTTCATGCTAGAGATACAATGGAAGAACACTTAGGCGCAAGTCAATTTGTGTATAGGGAAGGGGGTAGCTGTACGAACGCACTTCTCTCAATCCAGTTTAAGGTTAATAATTATCTTGATACCCAAGAATGCAGGGCAGACAGCTAACAAATGTCTTTTTTACACTTACATCGTTAAGGAAGGAGAGTTATTCTCAGGCAGAATTAGACTATCTGTCTCAAAGTCTAGTTATTCCTAATTTGACCTATGGTCTATCGGTCTACGGCAGAGCTTTCGACTGTACGGTGTTTCCTGGACTAATATCACAAGCGGAGATACATATCTAAGGCGGTTAACAACTATGATCTATTAGAAAAACAGATAGGAAAATATTCAACAAGGTAAAACATCAAGACATGAGAAACACCCACTGAGAAACCTTATGCCTAAACTGAAGGTCACAGAGTACAATCTAAGACACAAATCTAGTCACCCGCTAAAATAAAACTCGGATCGAGTGAAGCATCAGGAAAGTTCCGGGTTGGTCATTAATTTGTACTGTACGTCTGATCAAAAAGTTGCCTTCTTTGATAGCTTACCCTTCATCAATGGCGTGTTTGCAATTTAGCTGCCGACTCCGAAAAGGTTAGAAGGTCTCGATTCCGGCCAAAAGATGCAGCAACATGTCGTCAATCGGCAACAATCATCAGTCAGGTAAATCTAAGTTAGAATTATTTGGGCATATAGGAGCCAAGAGCGTACTTCTTTTTTCTGTTAAAGATACATGGCGTGACATTTGAAGAATCAACCATTGAAAGCAAGGATCAAAATAAAAAAATATATATTCTACCGGAAACTATTTCCAAGGTATAGTAAGCTGGGCATGTTTAAAGTTCTCCCTTTTTTTTTTTGGTTCTTTTATGGCGACCCCCCTACTCCAGAATGCTTGCAGACGCGATTCTTCGATCTGAACTCACGCGTGGCTGCAGAATTTGATATTTATTTGAATTTTCTCTTTTGATTCTTTTACCCAATGGCACCATTGTGCTCTTATTTTAAACATGAAAATTTTTCTTTCTCTATCAACTTGATCTTTCTTGTGAGAGGCTTGCCAATGGGAACGGAAAGGTAGAGTCTAGCGACAACGCCCACATAATTTTAATATAATAAAATTTCCGAATTCTTTTTTAAAAAACTATTGTTTGATAAAAAAAGTTGTGCTCATTTTTAATTAACAATTCTTCGAACTGATGTAGTGCATGACTTATTTTTTAATTTTTTTTTTTTTTTTTGATCTTCGATGACGCTTAAAGTGCAATTAAACCCAACCGACATTTGAAAGATTTCAAATATTCATACAAACTTCCAGGTTTGTCACGTGATCAACAAACCATCTGTTTCGTTGTTGATTTGGAGTCTGGGCCGACTTTCAGAATAAGGGGCGTTCGCCATATATTTGCAAGTATTGGAAGTGTATTGGTGAACAAATACTTGCTGAAGTTCTACTCCGCCATGGGAAACTGTCATACTGTTGGACCAAATGAAGCCTTAGTTCGTTCAGGTAAAGTTATTTTTGCATGATTTCTTTCTGCGTCATGGCGAACGATGCGTGACAAGTAAAGGTTGTAACCAACAAATATTGATCTCGATTCGTACTCTTTTTGAGCTACAATTTTAGTATTTTCCAGCAAAAATCACTGATACTTAATGATTATTTAGGTATTGGAATCCGGTAAGAGATCATAAATAATTATTCTGTGGAAGATAGAAGTGCCTCTGACTCTGTGTAACTTCACTCCGATCGTGATACAAACAAGAACTTTCCGCATTCTAATCATGTTGTATACAACTCATGATTTTCAGGTGGCTGTTGTGGTAATGATGCAAAGAAAACCGTTATTGGGGGTTGGGTATGGGCTTGGTGGCTTGTTACAGACGTTCAGTCGTAAGTATGAGTAAAAATTGGTCTAGTTTTGAGATCAGAGCGTATGATCTTCTCTCCTGTAGATAATTGTCTTCCCGTTGAAAACAGGTGCCAAGCATTATGCGAAATATACTGCACTTGGATAGTTTCTGACAAAGCAGAATGGTTATATCGGAATTGGATGATCCAGAAATCATGTAGAAATAAAACTTACAAAGCTTTACTTGGCTTCTGTAAAACTATACCTCTTATACCTATGTTTGTGTACAAAATGTCACCGGCTCTTTGTCTGGATTTTAATTTTTTGCTGACTTTTCATTTTGCTTTCACATAATGTCATCGCTTTCAAAAGCGTTGAAATTTCAGAAAGAAATATTTGTATTAACTTATTTAGTGGAAAATGGAAATTTCATGTTTTGGTTTAAATGTAATATTTGTTACCTATGACTACTATTCACGGTCTTACGATCGTGCTAAAAATAGTCTTCATATTTGTAAATCTGTTTATATCGTGACCTGATAAAATGTTCCCCTCCCTTGTTAACTTCCTTACGCGTTTCAGTCATGTATTTTAGGTAAATATCTTGTCCAGAATTATTTTTCACCGATTTTGAATTTTTGTTTTAAAATCCCTACTAAAGAAATATAATTTGATTCTTGGTTACCATAAGTTTATTTTGAATGATTTTGGATATTGTTTGAGGCAGAGTCATATCTGCAATGTTAACTTGTTATCAAAGTATTAAAAGTACAATTTAGAATAACTAGCTTGGTGCAAGAAAATCTTCCGAAGACTTTAAAAGAAATTTGTGACTATCTAGTGCCTTTCAACTTTTTGTAAAGTGGTAGAAAATTATGGCTAAACAGCCTTCAAAAACTTGTAGCTCAAAAGTTGTTGGATGATTTTAGATTTTGTCAGTTTTTTTTAACAATGATTTTCTTTAATAGCATAACATTGGAGGTGATGACTCTCAACCCAAGATGTGAAAAGGTGGAGACAGCGCAGGGTGTTGCTGTGACTGTGACAGGTGTTGCTCAAGTTAAAGTCATGACGGAACCCGAACTTCTCAAGACAGCCTGTGAACAGTTTCTGGGAAGAACAACCAGTCAAATTGAAAACATTATCCTTCAAACACTGGAGGGACATCTCCGAGCCATTCTTGGTACTTTGTCTGTGGAGGAGATTTACAAAGGTATGAGGCCAAATTTTTTACTGACAGAATGTAAACTTGGTATTTCCTTAGGTCTGATTAAGAGACCTTGAAGTGGTTACAGAAAATCTTAGGGTGTTACAGTGATGTATTGTGCTGTGTATCGTTTAGGTTTAGAGTATTTCAAGGATGATCTCTCTTTCAGATTTATTATCCTTAGACTTTCAGACATTACAATGTGTCACATTGTAGTTACATCTACCAAAGATACAGATGATGAAAATACAGAGAAAAAATATTGTTATGGGATATAGCCTTGATACATTGTCAAATTCTTAAAGCTAAGGTACAAGCTGTGTATGGCAACCAGTAATGGAGATCTTGTAGTCAGATCTTAGGATTGAAAGGACTGTTGACATCAATTATAGCCTGTTGTTGATGTCACTCTTTTTTTTTTTTTAAATTTTTTTTTATAATTTTTTTTTAAAAGATCGTGAAGCATTTGCTGCCCTGGTACGTGAAGTGGCTTCTCCTGATGTAGGAAGGATGGGCATTGAAATCCTCAGCTTCACCATCAAGGACATTGAGGATCATGTTGATTATCTAGACTCATTGGGTAAAACTCAGACAGCCAAAGTGAAGAGGGATGCAGATATAGGAGTGGCTGAATCAAATAGGGATGCAGGAATAAGAGTATGTATTTTACAAATGAAAATTCAACCTACAAGGCACAAAGACTGTTGAAGATTTGTTTGTTTGCCCTTTTGCCAGGTTATAATTTGTTGTATATGTGTGTCAATGCGGTCATATTTAACCCTTTCACTACCAGGGGTGATCAACAAGGAATTTCTCTCTATAATGTCCAAAAGCAGAGAGGTAATGAGAAGAAGGAAAATTTTGTATTGTGTGAGTAAAGATCAAGTTCTCAGAACTAGAATTATAAGCAAGATTTGGGAGAGGGTACACTGAATTGATTTTAAGATTGTGGGAGTGAAAGTGTTTAGGAATGGTTTGATTAGCAAGTCTTGGAAGTACTTTTAAATATGTGGTTTGATAATAAATAAATAGTAACTTATAACTCTTTTGCACAAGGATTAACTCATGGTTAAATTGAATAATTTCTTAAGTTTACAATCCAAATGGCTTTAATTTTCTGGTGACAACGATCCAAAACTTTCTCAAATAAAGAACTTGAATGTAAAATTGTTGATTTTTTTATCAGGAAGCAGAGTGCGAGAAAGAAAAGATGGATGTAGCTTACCAAGCCCAAACAAATATTGCAGACTCTTCAAGAGAATTTCAGATGCAGAAAGCTGCCTTTGACCAGGAAGTAAATGCCAGAAAAGCTGAAGCAGAACTTTCCTATGAATTGCAGGTAAATTTATAGTTTTCTTACCCTTTGCATGTTCCAGTTGTATAGTGAGTTATCAGTTGCACCAAAATATTGTGGATAAAAAGGCTGGGATTGATTTGAGGAATGGAGAAAACAAGTTAGAATCCTTATTGTATATTCATTGCCCATATATCTCCTTAACTCCTGCGAGTGACTAAGACAAAATTTCTCTTAACAATATGAATGCAATATCAAGCAGTCAAGTGATGAGAATTAGGAAAAATATCAATTAGGAGATTGCCAAATTCCTTGGAATAACGTTATTAGAGTAGTAAGGCAAATAGTTAGAAGAATTATTTGAGAGACCTTGGAAATGAGAGGGTTGGGATCACTTGGAGGGACCCACAATTCAGATTTGGATTTCATTGCACCAATTTTAATTTTGGGTCAATTTTGAAACACTAGTTGAATATATGAGTTAAAATAAAAAGTGATCTGAGGTTAAATTTTTTTTTAAACTTTGTGTTGTATCAAGGCTGCCAAGGAAAAGCAGAAGATCCGAGCTGAAGAAATTCAGATTGATGTTGTGGAGAGAAAGAAGCAAATTGAAGTTGAAGAGAAGGAAGTGGCCAGAAAAGACAAAGAATTAGTTGCTACAGTGAAACGACCCGCTGAAGCTGAGAGTTACAGAGTGGAAACAATTGCTCAAGGAAAAAGGTGCTCATGTTATTTATTCAAATGTATTCTGTTTTGTTTTCTGATATTTTTATGGTTTGAATTTATTGGAACTTTTGAGTTACAGGTCTCATTACTGATACATCAGACAACCTTATAGTTTTTGTAATACTGGAAGAAAATCCCTTAAAGAGATAAACTGGATTTTCTAAGTGGTTTCAATTGCTAATGCTGTCTACCAATCAATTTTGTTGTAGGACGCAGACTGTATTTTCAGCGCAGGCAGATGCAGAGAGGATTAAGGTAACAAAACTTTTATCATGTTAAAATGCTAACTCATAAACTCAGCAAACCATGAGCATGAAAAAAAAATTGTAGAAGCAATTTTTTGGCATAAGGAAAAAGCCAATCATAACTGGTGAAACTGAGCTGGAAACAGCAGTGGTAATGAGCTTGCAGTTTTTTGGTTTGTTTGATTTCCCTGAATTTTTATTGCAATTGTACACAATCAACCTTTTTGAATGAAATAAAAAAGTTTACAGTTTTCCGAGTCTTACAGGAAACTTGCTTTGCATGTAAGCAAACTTGATGGTCTTGCGGCACAATCCTGTTTACAGTTTGTCCACACTATTGGCCAATGCTAATGTCAAATGATAAGCTCTTGTTCATATGCTCACAGAGGTGGCAAAATGTTTGCCCTTCTAGATAGTATTTATTTGATACATTGCTATGATTCATGGCAAAAAATGTAGCACTTATTTTATAACATGATGTATCACATTGGTGATATTTTGATTAACAGATGACAGGAAGCTCCGAAGCATCTGCTATTGAAGCTGTTGGTAAAGCTGAGGCAGAGGGTATGAGACAAAAGGCTGCAGCATACAAAATGTATGGAGATGCTGCCTTAACTGCATTGGTCTTGGAGGCTCTGCCAAAGGTAACACCAGCCCTCTTGTTCATCAAAAATAATTTGATATTCCTTCTTACTGTAAATTTATGCAAAAGCATTGTGGGGTAACATCTATTTTTTTTTTTATCAACTATTAATTCAAAGTGAAAAGTAGATCATGGTAGGTCAGATATAATACTAGAATCAGTTGTTTCAGTGGTAACCCCTTATGATAACAAATGAAGCAAATATCTTGGCTTTGAAAAAGTGCTTTTATTTGCAAGGTTAACTTTTTAACTTGTATTTGTAAGTGTTATTTACCCTTAAATGTGTGCCAAAGCATCATTTCAGTTGCCCCAGAAACTACATCTTTGTTTTCTTGTTACTTGACTCAGATTTTTAGAATAAAATGCCACTAAATATTATTTTTTCCTCTGAAAGAGACTCTGCTCCAAGTTTGACATACCTATGTCAGCTTTTTAGGGAGAAGACAGGAGGGGGGGGGCATGCTGAGGTCAGTGTCTATTTTGAATCAATATGGCCACATGAGGGCAAAGAGGAAGGTGTGGCTCAAGTTGTTTTACAGTATTGAAAGACATCTAGGATGGAAAAAAAAAATTATTTTGTTACAGGTTGCAGCAGAAGTTGCTGCTCCTCTGGCTAAAACCGACCAAATTGTTCTTGTTGGTGACAGTGGTTCTGGAGTCACAGGTGAAGTGTCCAAACTTGTAAGTGAGCTCCCTCCTGCTGTTCAAGCTCTCACCGGAGTGGATTTGAGTGGAGTAAGTATCATCAGCAACTGTACTACAAACTCTGTAATGGTCTTTACATGCTTTTGAAAGGAAATTCTTTAGATTTAGATGATTTGGTTAGTTTGTTCCAACACCTGTAATTTGGAACTGGTGAAAAGCAAACAAATCCTGGCCCCTGGTTGTTCAAAGGGTGGATAATACCATCCACCGGATAAATCTCTAACCAGTTGATAGCCAAGTATGTTTTGTTAACACTTATCTGTTGGATAGCAATTTACCCCAGGGATAGTGCTATCCAGTCTTTCAACAACCAAAGCCAGGTCTGTGTCAGAGGGGACCAAAAAAAGGGTGTTTGTGCATTGATGTTTAAAGTGTTCATTGCTATATTTGGTTTCTTAACAGTTATTTAGGTTTGCAATGTTCCAATACTGCTTAGGATTAGCCACTTGTAGTATTACTTGTTTTAAATATTACTTTTGTTTTAATCTTTGCAGGTACTGAAGAAGATTCCTGGTGCAAAATAAAATGTTTTGTACTTACCTATTGCTTACTTTTAGAATAGAATAGTTGATAATTACATATAGTCTGGATTTTAACACTTGTCATACTCTTTCTTGCAATAAATCAGTTGATTAACTGTTTATTATTATTATAATGAAAATGCTGGCAGCCTCAAGGGTTTGAATCTAGTTTCATTCTTCTAAGTTAAAGAGAGCGAAATTTGTGCATGATGTTTGGTAGTTTTGTTAGCCACATTCCTCCTTCAATAAGCCCCTCGCATATCCAGCATTGCTAAAAAAATTCAATTTTGTATGCATTTATAAGCATTTGGTGTAGCTACAGTGTAATAACTGTCCAAAAGCAGTTTTGCAAGCAATTGCATGGTTTTTGAATTTGTTCATTGGGAGTGTAGATTCCATGTGCAGTGTACCCTAGCATGCCAGTTTCTGGAGGCTTGTAATCTCTTCATTTAACAACCTGATCTAGCCTCTTTAAAGTCTAAGACTTTGATGAAATGAATCTATGAAGGGAAGGTATATTTGACACCAAATAAAACAAGTTTATTGGTGTTTTATAACGTCTTAATACACCATAAGGAATAGACGGTTATGTAAGAGAAGTTTTTCTTCATGTTGCTTGTGGCATGTTTGCTCTCAGCAACAAAAATTTAGATGATGTTGTTAGTAATGTATTACAATTTTTATTTCAGTTGTTATTAGCAAAGGTTTTTGCAAAGTAGTAGTTCCAAGCTGTGCTCACTAGTGATGACAATCACTCACAAAGGCAATACCACTAAGTAGTGATTTTGATATCTCTTCTAACTCATCATTTTCTTTGTTATCATTACAATCGCTGTTGTTATTATTATCATCGTAATGTTGATCATTGGCATCACCATGGTTATCTTTGCCTCGATGAGCTTGTCTTTGTTTAACTTCTAGGAGATGTTACTTAGACTGTTATTGCAGTGAAGGAAGGAACATGCTAATTTGCTTGCTTGTCCATGTTGTTTCATAATGGGCAGCTTAACATTTAGTTTTACTATAGTAAAGAAGTCTGTACCCTTGCATGCAGCACAAAGCTGTATTCCTATAGATATATCATTTTATGAACTAAAGCAAGAGGTGGTGCTTTTAACTAATGCTGAATTTTCAAAATAAGCACTACCCCTTAAGCATAGGTTCTTATCTTATCAGAACATTCGAGCAATGATAAATAATTGTTGAACTATTTAACTTAGCTTGTCAGTTTCATGACGTATACTATTGTGGCAAGTATTTTGGTGGAGCCAAATATATTCACATACTGTGTATTAAATATTTTTGTTTGTGTGTGTGATATATGACCAGTACGCGGAAATGCTGGGATTTTACTTGCTACACTTGCTTAGAATTTGTCATGTGATGAAATGCACAAGAACATCCAAACAAATCAGTCCAGTCCATTTTTTTCAGGTCTTATTTCAACTACTAGTTCAATAATCTTCTTAGCTGCAAGGATCTTGTATATTTGTTTCTTCACCGCAGTGCACATATATGAATTTCATATATCTAAAATCATTATTCATCACTTCGATGATGTATTTGGACCCAACATACTGACCAGCTCCGAGTTGGCATGTTAGGTCAGTTGGTAGAGCAGTGCACTGGTATCGCAGAGGTCATGGGTTCAAATCTAGTATGGACCTGAATTTTTTTCAGGTCTTATTTCAACTACTAGTTCAGTAGTATTCTTAGCTGTGAGGATCTCATATATTTGTTACTTCACTGCAGTGCACATATATGAATTTGATATCTAAAATCATTTTTCATCACTTGGATGGTTTATTTGGACCCAACATATGGACCAGCTCCTAGTTGGTTTGTTAGCTCAGTTGGTAGAGTGCTGCACCGGTATCGCAGAGGTCATGGGTTCAAATCCTGTACAGGCCTTAATTTTTTTCAAGTCTTATTTCAGCTACCAGTTCAGTAGTGTTCGTAGGTGCGAGGATCTCACATTCATTTCTTCACCGCCATGCACATTGATCTTTGTCTTTATTCCCATTACTTGTATGTTTTATTTCACATTAATATCTTAAGGAGAAATTCTGTCTTGATTGCCAATGGTCAAGTTTAGTAATGGGTTTCCTATGCAGGTTGCTGATCAACAGCACTCTCAAAGGCAAAAGTAGCAGAAACATGGGGGACAGGGTGGGGACCTGCCTTCTCTTGTTTTGAAATTATTTACCTAGTGACTTTTTACCTTGGACATTTTGTTATTTTGTGCAGTTGAAAGATGTTATTCCACTTAATTGTTCCTTTTGCTCTATTTGAGAGGTGTATATGTCACTTTGGCAGATAGATTTCATCTCGTGAGTGTAATGAAGAGTGGTTATAAAGGGAAAAATTGCTGTAGTTCTGAGAAGCAAAAATAGTTAAAAGTACATTTTTTCTTTATGGCAATGCTTTATTAGCTTGGCATGTTTTAGAACTAGAAGATCTAAATTATGTGCCAGTTAAATAATCTTCAGTCTATCTTTTCATAATGAAAATACATTATAAAATTTACATATTTACATATAAAATTTACATCTAAGAAATTACCACAGCCACACTTATTTGGGAAAATGAAAAAAAAATGCTGTCAATACCTAAAAAAAATTAAAACTTCATTTAGGCAGCATTTCAGAACCTTAGATAAGTGAGAATCAGTGTCAATCTTTCATGTCGACTTCTTGGACCTGCAAGCTTTCTGGGCTCCTGCTTTGAGAACTAAACTTACTTTAATTATTAATTACAATGATTTAATAAATTAAAGAAGTAAGGTAAGCAAGTTTGGACGACTTTGCACAAAGTATTCTTTCGCAAATGGATTTGGTATAGATGAATTGAATGTGGAGTTATCCTACATTTTGTATTCTGGTGTCCCCTATGAGTATCTAAAGGGAGGGAAATAGTTTTAAAGAGGAGAGAGAAGAGTAGCCTAGCATCACACTTATGGTGAAAAGAATGCAGTACATCTCTAATGCTGGTGTAACTCAGGACTTGAGTTAAACACCTCTATAATAGTTGAGTTTCCTCAAGAAGAAGGAACTATGTTTTAAAAAAGAGGCTCTACAACACAAAGGTTAATAACAAGCTGCTGTGTGGAAAATGATCCCATGCTTCTTTCCTTAGATTCAAAGAACAGTCTCTGACACAGTGAAAATCAAGCCTAATATTACACACAGAGTTAAAACATCTTTTTATAGTTAAACTTATAGCCAGCCAAGCCAACTGCAAGAATGCATAAACTGAGAAAGATTTTCTTGTTATCTTGGATAGTTTGGATATGATTGTGGTTGAAATTGCTGTTGCTGCATTTGAAGCTGTTGTAGTTGTTGTTGTTGTTGTTGTTGTATCTGTTGTTGCTGTTGCATCATCTGTTGCTGTTGCATCATCTGTTGCTGTTGCTGACTCTCACCCCCCAGATCTATTGAAAAGCAAATGCAATTGATAGAATTGCACTCTGGTAGGGCACAGTTACAAGCACAATTGCAATCACCACACTGCAAGACAAAAAAATGCAAATAAACTTGTTAGCACAGAGCTTGCTGTTTGCAACAAAATAATTGTGTGATTATGAATGTAATAACATACAGCGCACTGTGGTCCTTGGCAGTCCTGACACAGTTCACCACCAGGCTCAGCATTCATACAGCAACAGAATGTGTTATCACACCACTAAAAGGAAAACAAAAAAATCACTCAAAGTAAAAAATGGATCAGTCACTGAAAATCTTTACCCACAACTTCCTGATGTCTAAATTTATACCTAAATATCATGATATTTTCCTGAGCTTTGGGAGGGTAATAGATTTAATTTTAATTGTGTCAACTATACAGAAATTTAGATGGTGAGGAATGACTTTACTGACCTGTTTTGAAGGACACACACTGTCTAAACAAGACTTTTTACTTGGGGTAGAACAATCACACATTTCTGCCATTCCCACAAAGCAGGCACAAAGGCAGCATCTCTCTGCATCATTGTCATTTGCACAACATCCACAGCATAGCTCTGATATCCACGTTGGGCAGATACTTATTCCTTGAGACTGTTCATTGAAAAATAACGAATATATGTGAATTACAGGTAATATGAATTATGTACAATCTTCATGGTGAGAGGTATAGTGACATGGTGGTTAATATACTAGGCTCCCAATTGAGAGATCCTGGTGCTAGTATCATCGGCTGGGTTACAATCAATATTTCTCTTTAGCCAAGAGTATAAATAGGCAGCAAAGAAACCTGACAAATTCCTAAGGGAGGGAGGGAGGGGGAGGGGTCAGCTGTAACGGGGAAGCATCCTTTCCAGGAGGGGGGAAGACTTGTAAGATTCCCAGTCTTTTCATGCCATAAATGGAAACCAAGATAAACTTGAGCAACTTTTAGGCCAAGAGGCTCATAGGACTTTTCAACTCAGTAGCATAGAATCAGAAGGAAAATATCACAAGGAGCTGATGAAAACTTGAGGTAAAAACAAGCAAACTACCTGAACCGCCATTAAAAGCAACTGAGCTAATTGCTACTGGTTGAGTTTTGCATCTGATTAATTGAGAAAGTGGTACAAAAGTTCCAGAAAAATGACAGACTAAAGTAACTCAAAACCAGCATGATCCCTGATTTCTTGCAAAACACAAATAAAATTACTCTACACACAGTCTAAACCCCCCACTGTGGAAGGCCAAATTCCAACACCCCATTGTTGATTGTCGGCACCTCTGAAAACTGCATCAAAGGGGTTCAAAATGTTGTCACCTTCCTAGAGATAATATTCGAACAAACCCTGTCACAAATTTTGCCTTCCATGGGCAAGGGTGAGGAGGGAATGTAGATAAAAAATCCAGTGTTCCATCCACATACCCGAAATATAATAATTAATTTGAAAGAGCAGTTCTCTGAGGTCAACATTTCGACAATATTTCCGTGTAACTTCATAGCTAAAAGAAAATCGTGGGCGAAATTGAGCCTGTGCCTTTGTTTTAAATGGTACGAGTTATAAAAAAATCTGGTACTTACCTTTAAGCATTGCCTTATTACGAGGACGAGGGCGACAAGCGCTAAGTACACTCCCACAACGATCATGACAATCGCAGCAGTCGATAGCGCCGGGTCACTGATTGCTGTAGGAGCTGGAGTAGGCTGAGGACGAGACCAAGGAAAAAAAAACACATTGAGGATGCTATCGTTAGATGGGTTTTCTTCTTTGGCTTTATCTAGCGGATTTGATCGGTCTACTCTGACGGAAAATGCGTTTTAAACTAACAATACGTTACATAAATATACTCGTCTATTGAACTGTGCCCGTATGATAGCACATCAAGCTCAGGTATTGCTCGGTACTGTGTCTAAAACGGGACTTAAGTAAACTCACGCTCGGCAATAAAGACAATTTATGTGTAGGCCGACAAAGGAACGGCTATTATTCGACGGGATTAACCTCTCTTACCAGCAAACCAGGTTTGTTTAAATGTAAGCTAAGTCTTACACATTTTTACCGCTCAAAATTAAGTTACTGGTACAATTGCAACGAAAACACTGTCGACAAGGTTTACTTACACGGGTCGTTGGAGTCATGATAGATCTTCAATCTACTTTGTTCGTTCTCTTCACCGTTTAAGAAATAAAGTGAAGTATGAAAATCAAGCGAACCATCTTCTCCAGAACTTCTTTCTTTGCCAGTAACCGCGATCAACAAATCCTCTCCACTAAACCAAGAAAAATATTTTGCAAACAACTCGCTAAAGTGTGCAAACTGTATCAAGGCCACATCTTGCCAGTGACCATCATGCTTGTTAACTTTCACTGTACAATTTATATTTTTTAGCCGCTTTAAGTTCCTCAGGTATAAAACAAAGTCTGAACAAAAAGAAACTTGACATTAAGCTATACACAAAAAGATAGCAACAGTTCAATATTGAAGAGCGTCCAGGCCCAGTTCTCTACCTTTGCAGTGGGTTACCTCGTTTTCGCGCGAGTTAACATCTGTATGCATATTCTCCATACTGTTCTCTGTGTGTCTTGAAGTACTGACAAGTAGAATTTATCAATTAAGAGCTCTTTAGTTGGTGACCATTTCCCTTATCCCCTTATTATTTTCACTCTGAGATGTTATTGTAAGGAGGAGTTAGCTGCTGGTCACTCTTGTCACTCTTCGGGATCAAATGCTTAACAGTGTCTAGGTTAGACTTACAAACGGATAGTGGCCGTGTTCAGCAGGGAATTCAAAATAGAAGCTAAGGATGAAGTAACATGATTTTTTGCTAAAAGGGCAAAATAAATCAATAAAATGTGCGAAAATACGCGACATATGAAATAATCCACGTGAACTGTGACTATTCAGAGAAGCCGTGATCAGTGTGCTCGTCACCTTACGGTTTTCTCTGACACTTGAGGATTTCCAACCTGATCAACTGATGCCTTGTTTCTGTTTCCAAGTTGTCAAAAAAAATTTGGATTATGTACGGATTTTGAGGCGAAACAATTGGATTGTGAGGTCGCAAAAGTTTAGGATATCGGACGGATGAGTCCAAAATTTAACGACTGTGCCTGGCATCGGACAGAAGTGTACAAAGATGGTAGTGTTCAAAATAAGACAAACAGGTCCGAATTCGGACACATCCATCTGATTTTCGACACCTTTGTTCAATATTCGGACTCTGTCGTCCCATTTCGAACAGTACCGTCCAATTTCGGACTCTATCGTTTCATTTGGGACAACAGTCAAATTTCTTGTTCTACCGTCCCGTTTTAGACACAACCCTTCCGATTTCTAAAATAGTCCAAAAACAAGAGAACAACTACTTGTCCGCCTCATCAAATTCACTTTTAAAGCTACTTTTATTAAAAGTTAACTTTCTAAAAGTTACACTACAATCTATGATTCAAAGAAGATAAAAATTTCTTAAATAAATAGATAAATAAATATAAACAACTGATACAGTTGCTCGACACTACACATTTGTAAATTTGTTATCCTTTTCTACAATTAAATAAACGAAAAAATAAGGCACCAATGGTACAAGGTATATTAGCTACTCGAAATTTTTTAATGCCGTCAGAATCACAACTTGGCCGGCTTTGTTCGCAAATACGGGAAATTGGATGTTGCCTCTTTGCCAAAATTTCAAAATTGATCATATGCATGAATTCTTGTTGAACTTTTCCGATCGTTTAAAATTTCGTAAATGGTAATCATGTCAGCATTAATTTTCTTTCGTAGTTTTGATCCAGTATGGGACGAGTGGTAGGGTATTTAAATAAATAGATAAGTAGAGAAACAAATAAATAATTCAATAAATAAATATTTACATGTATAGATAAACCTAGGAAATATATCAACGTTTTACTCTACATTACGAGACGAACGATTAAGCGTTCATTTATCTACAAAATTACGATGAACGAAAACATTTTCTATACCATAAACCAAGGAAAATTTAAAAGTATATAAATAGCTGTGATATTTATCTGCTGAGTCTCACAGCTTTAAGTAAAAGCGATAAACTGAGCAACTCTTCACGGCCCGTTTAACTTCAGTCCGTAAAATGTTTCCACAAACTGCTGATTTACAATGTTTTATGATAAATCTTGGAATTCTGAGTTCATCAAGATACATCCACATGTCCGTTTGAATCTTTCAACGGATAGACAATTGTCACATTGTAGAAAATCTTTTTGTTTCGTGTCCAACTGTATGAATTATCAAAACGAAGAATATCTGAAAGAGAATTCAAATGATTAACCTTGGTTGAAGAAGCAACAGGAATGGTTCTGCAATAAAAAATAAAACAGATATGGGCGACCATGTCACTTGAGAAAGTTTCCATTTTCTTTGTCATCAAATTCTTCTAAAGAAGAGAAAGGCTTTAGTGTCTTTAACACATTTTAGAAAAGTAGGATTGCGTTGGTTTAGCTTTTATGCACTTTTTGATTAAGTGTCATTAGACCAAAATGAAAGTAATTTGGATAAAATACCCTGAGGAACCAATAAAACGAAAACTCGTGGAGAAAAAAAAGCAAACCGCGTAAAGCGCGGGAAAACGCGGACGACCAAGTCGTGATTGGCGGTGGCTAAATATTGTAACCTTGATAATCTCTCGATACTAGTTTTGCATCTTAATGGTTGGGAGGGTGGGGGGAGTTTTTACCAATGGGTTTCCTTAGGTTTTTCTTTACTGTGCGCCACACTCTAAATGAATCAAAGCAAAATTAAACAAATTGCAACTCGGTCTCTCACAGTTTGCCGCACTTTAGGAAGTTCCTTTGTTTATATTTTGAGTTCTCAACGACTCGTTGAGATATATTCTGATTGTTCTGATTCACTATTGTGATTGCTTTGGTTTAACGACACATAGAAGGAATGCACTCCAACCAATAAGTACTCGAAGTGATACAAAAAGGAATGCCTGAAATGTTTAGACTACAAGTAGTCCTTCCTTTTCAGCGAAGTACGTTGGGCGAGTCAGAAAAAAATTCAGCGGAAAAAAATTGATTTAGCGCGCCGAAAAAGTAGGAAAACTGCTCCTACTTGATAAAGTTTTTGGTCTCATTGCCTAAAGCACTTACAAATGCCTGGTTTCTCACAGAGAAGAGAACCTTCCTCTTGAACCAAGTGACAGTTCCGTCTTTCTGTTGGAATCTGAAGAAATAAAAATTTTTTTAATCTTCTATTCCTCCTATAAGGCAGCTAACATAATTTGTTGGGAGGACACGGCATATTCATTGGGTAGAGTACTAGTAATACAGTAGCGAGGTACCACAAAAGCAATTTTTACACTCCTCCCTCTCTTCATCAGGAGACTTTGTTTTCCTTCGTTTATTGCCCCCCCCCAGTATATAGAAAATACTTATGGATCTTTGAGATGTATAAACATCAACACTGACCACAACACCGGGTGCTACGTTCCCCACTCGTAGCAAAAAGTGCATGGTTCTTTTAACGATGCAGGAGACAGGGCCTACGGTTTAACATCCTTATCCGAGAGACGTATCGTTTGCCAAACTCTTTGATTCTTTGTGTATTAAAGGATTTAATTTTTCTGATGGCCTTTCCTTATATCCATCATGGGACATCGTCCTCGTGCATCTGTTGGGTGCTCCAATCATCCATGTAACAGTAGGTATATTTTAAAAAACTAACACCTTAATGCATCGTTCAATACATATATGTTATTTGCCGGCTGGGAGGTCCGTATGGTGAAAAAATGTGACCGAGGTCTTGAAAATACTGCTCGAGGCCGTAGGCCGAGGGCAGCATTTTCAAGACCGAGGTCACAGTTTTTCACCATACGGACCGACCCTTAGCCGGTAAATAACATATTTATTGTTTTTAAACTTGACGAAATTCTTTCCGAAAGAACCCGAATGATTTATGGCCGTAAATACGGCAAGATCTTCCATAAACTGAACAATTTTTGAGTGGGTAAATGGTAGTTAAAATAGAGGTGATGCAAATTTAAGAGAGATACCTCAGCGAAACATTTTCATTTCCGTAACGATAACGGTGATTTAAAAGGCTTCCAAACAAACTTTAAAACATTATATTTACAAGTATCTGTCACAATCTGACACCTGTCAATTAGAGAGCGCGCAAGAAAAAGAAAAGCGAAGGAACATTTGAAAACCAACAGTAATAGTTTGGCAAGGACTGTCACGACAATGTTTTCTTCAAAATCAGTTAATGATCTAACGGAAAGTATTATTTACTCTCATCGACGATTCATTCATGTACGAAGATTTACCTCTGTTCATTAAGTAAACGGCGAGGAAATTAATTGTGAGTAAATTCAATCTTTTTATTTTGAAGTTGTGAGAGTTTGCTCGTTTGTTTGCTGTAATGGCGTGTTTAACTCTGATCTTTCCTTCACAAAAACTAAATTCGAACGGCACACTCCAACGAGACACAAGGGAATGTAATGCGGCCTTTTCTCAAAAAATTCCTTCAATTTCTGTTGTGCAATTTAAGGTACAAATGTCCAAATTGAACGGAATTGGAAAGACTCACCAGGAGCGTATATTTGTTGTAGAACTTAAATTAAAACTTCACTCGTTCTTTCACTATGAACAAATTGCTCGAGAAAATTCAGATATTAAATGAATGAAAGTTCCATCGTTCAGTTTAACTGTAACCAAATACCTCACGTTCCAACTTTCTGGGTACTTTTTGTGAACGATTAAAATTAATTGCAGAAGGTTTTTAGGCCGCTTGTCAACCAACGTAATGACACTATTGTTTATACAAATTCTTTCTGAAACCAATATTTTTCTGTCAACCAAAGTGATTTGATAGAGAGAGAAGAGAGGATTCATGAGTTATTTATCGGCTTGAGGTAGTGACCGACGTGTTTGCTTAAAAATACTGCCCAGCCGGAAAACGAGGTACATTTATGAAAAATGACAACGAAAGTTGGGATATACTCGGCGACTCACGAAAGCGTTACCGTGGCCCGTGGGCAGAGATAGGAAAATACTGACCGGGTAAAGAACCAATCAGATTGCAAGATTCGTTACCGTGCCCTCTAAAAAAACAATAAAATCAACTAGAATCTGCATTTATCATCTACAAAATTTCGTTTTGTGGCTCCTTGCGACGGCTTGGTTGAGTTAAATGAACCAAAAAAAAAAGATTCACAGTAAATTCTCACCTTTTCTTCCAAATCTTTGGAATGTTTACTGCCTTTTTCTGAATAGAAGACACCAAATCCAATGTCATGGTCCACAGACTTGTACTGCCAACTACAAGACACACAACATTAACAAAACTGTGAACATAAAGTTTCTTTTTTCGTAAATACTGCGTGCCAAAGATGGGGAAAATGGGAAACCCGCAAAGGGGGGGGGGGGAGGGGGCACCTCGAGACAAATGATCCCTCGGGTTCCTCCCATGAAGTAGATCCCTCCATATGATATGTTCCCTCATTATTCCTTGAGAGATGAGTTCCCCTAGGGATTGATACAATGTTATCGCTCTGGCGAAGGGCGAACACTCGAAACGTCAGCTTTTTTACCCTTTACGATAGCCAATTTACGTTTTCAACTCAGTTGTCAACACTAAATTACCTGCTATACTTTCCCACCGACGCAGCACCACAGTTTCTTTAGAAACTTACCCCCTTTATTTATATGACAAGAGGCCAGGGATTAAAATAGGTACTTGAAAGGTGCATGTGGCTAGTGCTTGACTGTTAAAGATAACACTATTCATTCCCTTGCACTTTACACATTTAAATAAAATAGGCCGTTTGGTACACACTGAAATAAAGAACAAACAAGATTTCTATTCTAAAGTTATATTCTAGTTCAGAGAATCTAACTTTCTGAAATGTGCAAGGGGGGGGGGGAGTTAGGTGGGTGGGAAGGGATGGAGGATCTTGCGGTGCTATGATGCCTTCAAATGTACACCATGCATATCAATGAGTATTTTTGAAAATATCATACATTAGAAGAACAACAAATGTATCAGGAAGAGAAGGATATTGATGAATTTACCTTACTCAACTTGGCAGAAAGATTCAATTAACAATCATATAAGTGAGAAATTATTTTAAGTATCCATGAGAAGCATACCTTAGAATACTGCCTGGTGCATCAACTTCAAAGCTTAGTTTCAGAGCAGTTCCTCGCTTGACATATCCAACTTCATACATCTGTTCATCTGTCCAGGTATCAGGTTTGTCACAATCTTTACAGTAATAAGATTCTGGTACATCACCACCATAACATATCTAGAAACAAGCAAATTAAGAGTAAGTTAACAGAAACACTAAAGTTGATCTCTATAAAATAGCTTTTAAAATTTTAAAGAAGAAAAAATAACTCAGTTTGTAGAAACTGTGACCTCAGTAAGCTGCATGATACAACTCTCATATTTAAGGGGGGCTGAGCTAAAATAAACTCTGACAACCTGAAGTACAAACTGACAACTTTTGTGAAAAGAAAAATTTAGACTCTGCAGATGGGAACCCTTGCAGGTTTTAAGATTGGAAACTTTTGGAACCTACCTTTGATCTGCACAATGGATCTCCATCAGGATCTTTGCAGGTGCCTCCATAATATTCTGGCAGATTGTCTTCATCAACATACTCCAGAAGCTCAGTTTTCCAATCTACTATAAATTTTATCACAATTATTATTAGAACCTGCTCTGCAAATGGTTGGTTGGAGTCTACCAGGGTCAGAAAGGCACTTGCAGACAAACAGAGAAATAGCCAGAAATAATAGATGCAGGTAGACAGACAGACAGACAGACTGATCAACACAGCGGAAGGCAGATAAACAAAGATAAGCTGTCCCACAAGGTGAGCCACAATTTGGTAGTAATCCCTAAAAACATCTTAAGAATAACCTCTAACAGCCTGACTGGAGAGGAAGAAATACTATCCAAAGAACTCTATGTTGGCTACTAAACATGTCCCTTGTGCTTATACAAAATAACTGTGCCTTCCCCCATATTTTAAACAAACAAATGTTGAAACTTCATACCTCCCAGTATTTTTACTTTGTTTCTTGTCACTTCATTAAGAAATGGTTTTACTAAAGCATATGCTATTGGAAATATCCTAGGTGCTGAAATAAAATGAACAAATCCTTTTAACTGCTAGAAAATTTACTTAATTGCTAACAGTGTAGTGCAAACCTGGAGTGGTTTTTCTAATTTGAATATTAAGCAATCTTACAAAGTTTCACCAGAGAACTAAATCTCAGGTTTGACCTCTTGAATGAAGTTTTCAACAAGAAATTGGCAAGTGTAAAGGCTGGTTGAATAGTTGAAGAGCAGAACTATAAAGAATCTCTGTTTTACATAAAATTCACAACAAGAGAGGTGAAGAAACTTACCATTAATGACAAGAATATTCTTCATCATTTCTGGGTAGTTATCTTCATAAAATGCTGTAATCTGTGAAAGAAAGTTGTACTTCAGGGTTACTAAAGACATTTATTTACATTTGGGAAATATTTTAGAATAAATTTTCCATTCTTGTTGGTGTTCCACAGCTTAAAATATAGGAAAATATAAAATTGTACAGTTTACGCTGCAGCACCAACACAATCTCTGAATATAAAGCTCTAAAGTTAAATACACCATTTTAGCATTTGTAACACACTTTTCAGGAGAAACAGTGCAATAATGAAGCTCTGCTGAAAAGCATGACACCTGAAATAAGGTAAAATATCAAGAACTAAGAAAATGTAAGAAAATGCAAAAATCATACTTACTTTATTGAAAAGCGTGACACCTGAAATAAGGTAAAAAATTAGGAACTTATAAAATGCAAAAATAAAATCAGGAGAAAATAACAACTTCAGAGAGATGAGGAAGTTCTCTAGATGGAATGTTTAAAAAGGAAGCCCCTCACATGACCTCAGCTGATTTGTGATATGAATGAGAGCTGAATGTCTTGAATATTTTTTCACTACTGGACTACAGAGTAGTTTCATCAATGATATTTTTTCATGTTTGACTATCAATACTATAAATAACAATCTTGAAAATAGAATGCAAAAAGAAACAAAAAAAACAAAAAAAACCAAAGATTTTTTGCAGCAAGTATTAGGCCTATGGAGAAACTGTTGGGCTTTTTGGCTATCACATCTCCCACTTGTTTTTTTTTACATTTACTGCCTGAATTTTGCTCACAAACCTGGCCTCCAAAGATGCTTCAGTCCAAGTCCCTCCATGTCCATCACCATCACAACCTGATCAATGCGTTTACCAAGCTAAGAGACAGACATAGAGTAAAATCAGGGCTCTTAAACAGTCACCAGCAAAACATTTCAACTAATTACCAACCATCTCATTTCACACAAGCTGATCACCAGAAAAGTCTTAACCTGATAAATACTAGAGGATAGACTTTTAAATTCAAACTACTCTGACTCACTGTATTAGGTTTTGATGACATAATGAACCATTTTTGGGTTTAGTTAGGGATTTTTAATGAGTATGTTCAGTTTGCTTGGATTTTTATAAGGAAAAAGGAAAGAGAAAACTATTCATACCTTGGAAGATTGTTGCCTGCATAGGAACAGTGTGTATTCAGCTAAGTAAGCTTTGAATCTGATAATTTCATTTTTCTTTACAGAAGCCAGCAACCCTGAAATAACATATTAATTAGATAATTAGGTATCTATAATGTTAGGCTGAAAGTTAAGTTTGGTAGCAAAAGAAATACTGTTTATCCAAACTGGTATTGTGTGAGTGTGAAAAAATACAGTGTACCCAAATATCTTGTTAATTTTTGTTCTTTGTTCAACCCTGATACAGATTACTGAATACAGTCATAAAATTTAATAAAATTCTAAGTAAATAACAAGAGAAAAATATACCTCTAAAGTCAATTTGTCCGATTGGATCAATGAAAACTGGAGTGCCCTCTCTATCAAAACCAAAGTGCCCTCCTGGATAATATTTTGACAATACCTGTCAAGAATAATGATTTCTATCTTGGAAAATTGAAGTCATTTAATAATGTTAGCCAAATGTCCCACCCAGCCACAGATTATGTTGGTTTTCTTGACATGAAGCAGCTAGGAGTATTACTACTTCCCCCTTGATGGGATGCCAGTTCATCACAAGGCTACCCCCCCAACATTTCACCAGGCTTCCCTGATAATTTGCCAGGACACTTTTAAGTCCCACTAGTGATCTAGAGAGAATTTCTCCTTACGCTATCAGTACAATATCAAGCAAACAAGTAATGAGAGTAAAGAAAACATCACTTAAGGGATTATTAGTTGATCCAATTCCAAATTCTCCAAACTAACATCATATGAATTGTATGGCAGACAGTAAGGAGAATTACTAGTGAGATCTTGGGAATTAAAGGGTTAATACCCGTGAGTGGAGAGAAGCACCATGAGAGTCTAGTGTCTTGCCCATGAACACACACATTGACCCTGCCAGGTCTGGAACCCAGACCTCTAAACCCGGAGTCTAGTGCACTGACCATCTGGCCTATGTGTCTCCTCACCAATGTTATCATAACAATTGTTAAAGACAGTAAGTGTAATTTTGCTGAATGATTTACTACTTAAATTGAATTTAACTGACTTCTGGAACTTTGTAGGTTTCCACCAAAGTGTCAAGCTTCATCTGCCTGCGTACATTCATGCTCTGATGAAAAAAGGCACCTGTCAATTTACTAACCTAACTAAATTATAAGTTTTTATCACTTTCACTGAACAGTTAAATGTCCTCACTAAAAAAAATGAAGTAATTTGAGAACTTTCAATTTTCAGAATTAAGATACATGTAAGTGAAGATATCTATAAGCAAAACAATTTATTTCACTTAACAAAACATCAACCTTTCTTAAGATTACTGTAAACAAATCACTTTCAATATAGGGCTGACCATTGCAAGTTGAAAGACAATTGTCACATAAGAATCTTGTTCATGGCCTTGAGATTGCCAATAAGTTCTTTTCAGACTTAATCCTTCACACACAAACATCAGTATGCATAATCTCTATACTTTATTCCATAAATTTCCTTAAGTGCTGACAAGGAGAATTTGTTTTACAATCATTTCCTTTACTCCTGTGACCTTAATGTGTGATTCAGGGTGACATTGTAGAGAGAGAAATTAAAAGTAGGTGCCAAACACACTGAGGGGTCAAAGGCTTAGAAAGTTGGCAGAACATCTGACAAGTTTCCTTCGTTCCTTACTCATTACATATGTTATATGACTTTCTTTGACAAAAATTCTATCCGAAGCAAATTACAACAAAATGTATTCATCACCTCTCTCAGCATGAATTCTGCTTTTTCTACACTGAAATCTCTTGCTGTCAGTAAAAAATGACAAACAAGTATATTAAGTCTTACTGATGCAGAATGACTTGAAAACTGCAATACTAGTTTAAATCAAACAAACAATACTTTTGAAAATTAATCCTTTTTCTAAGCTTGCATTGTTTGATGTCACAGTATGCAATGATACTGTATTTTGACTTTTGTGGAAAAGTTACCAAAACTTTCCTTTACATTCTACAGATTTTAACTTGATCCTTTTAACTTTTACAAAATAGTCTGACGACAACTTGTGAAGCATGCTTCCTGAACAATTATCACATTAAGTTTGATAAATCATCATCACCATTATCATTATTTCTATGAGAAGAACTATCACAATCTCAACATAATGGAATTGTAATGATCATCTCCAGGAACTGCGCAGCAAATTTTTGAGTGGGGGGGGGGGGGGGCTTTTTTTGGCTCTGTTATTTTTGTTAAATTATTTTTTGTTTAATTTATTTGAATGATTGCATCCTCTTGGTAGATGTAGCTTTAGCTTTTTAAGAATTCTACACCTACCTCGAAGCCATTTTAACAAAAAGTGATCATCATGATTTGGCTGACAAATATCGCTGACACAAACACGAAACTGGAAAATAGTTTAAAAATGAAAACGATTAGAAAGTGATTGGCTATATCAATTGCAGAAGGTAATATAAAACATGTGTCTAGGAAAAGATAACATTATTTCCTATAGTGTTTCTCTGACAGGTACAAATTTATCTGGTAAGATAATATTGACTTAAAATTAAATATTAACAAATCCTAATGATTTAAATGGCAGTTCGTGGTCGCATTTTAAACTTCTCTTAGTCCTTACAGTAGGTTCCTGTGATCCAACTGTTGGCCATTTCCAAAACTGAGTCCATTTTAAATTGACTCATGTTCTTTCAAGCAGATGGTGTCCGATCAAAAGCCAATGAAAGCTAACTTATGCAACAACAACTTGAAACTGTATCATGAATAACACTCTGTAAATGAGTAGAAAAGATTGCTGTTTCATTTTGTGTGTTCTCTTTTTAGTCCTGTCCTAATACAAAATTTTTTTTATTTGATGAACTGAATTATACAAGCATCAATTCTTTGCCATGATCTTTTGGAGAACAGACACAGATGATGTTAGTACAAAAGCATTTTTTATCACATAAAACAAATAGATTCCATGCTGTGGGTCTGAACAGTGATAGATCCCAAATGATCTCAAAACATGGTGGGAACATCAGGACACACTCAGCTGCACTTCAGGAGCAAATTTTTGTTCTTACCACATTTTGACATCGTCAGTGATCTATTACTACTGCTGGGGAAATGGGGAATCTATTTGTTAAATTTTCTGCAGTCAGGATTTTATTGTTTTATTCTGTTATGAAGCATTACTTTCAGGTTTACAGTATCATTCTTTTTATCATTTCCTCAACTTACATATCTATATTGAGGCCCCACTAGGGGTTATGGGTATAAAGGATATTTGGGTGAAAAATTAACAGCATACAGGATACTTGAAGAAAAAAATAAACAGATTATGGGATATTCGGAATAGAGATTACAGAGTATCGCACTGGAATTATGGGAGTACAAACCACAGGAGTTAACGGTTTACAGGATATTTAGGCCATAAATTAATAGGATACGGGATGCTCCGACTTCTCAGACCTCTATACTGTAAATAAACATTCTAAATGCGCTGATCATTTATATCTGGACTGTTGAATACAGCTATAAATTGTTAAGTATATATATCAACTAACTTTGTCTAAAATCTCTTGCTGTTCTTGCGTGAGATTGTCCATTGAGGAAACTTCAGGTGCCGCTTCAAAGAAATAACTTAAAAAAAAATACATAATGAGCAAATAACAACTAGATCGTGTAAATTTTGGACGACGTAGGTTCTGATCGATTAAAAAATGGATCACATTGAAAGTCATTGCACTGGAAGGGAAACTAAGAAACCTGAGGGCGAATTGAACATTCATATCAAATAGCAAGTAAAACTACCCGACATATATAATGCTACTGAACGAATGAGGGAACATCTAATAAATAACGTTTGACTAGGTCAGAAATGACAAGCTGCGAAAATCTGAAAAATTTGCAAATTCCCGATCGATCGAGAGGAAACTGGACTATTTCAGCTCACCTTGAAGTGAAGAGGTTCCTTCTAATTCAGCCAAGTTTTCGCCGTTAGCTTTAGATGGCGAACACACCTGATAACATTAACACAATTGAAGAAAATCTCATCTTTTCGTGATTAATAAAGAACCTTCGAGATAAATTATATAACTAATCTCGAGGGTTTTGATGTCATCCATGCTCCACTGAAAAACAATTGATGAAAACCTCATCCTTCGGTGAAACATTAAGAATCTGTTTTTGAGTTAGTTATGTAAGTAATTTGGATGTGGGTTACGTGAGTTACCTACGTACATTTAGATTAACAGGGCAAGGTCGTGATTATGGCTTCTGACTTACGTGCAGTGATCACAAACGATCAAAAATAACGCCACAAAACCTCATAATATTCTTCTTTGGCAATGACGATCATTTAAATATATGGGTTTCTTCTATTTAAGAGTGGTAAAAACAAAACAAAAGTTCATCCTCAGTCCTCCCGGCCTGCAACAAGTCACGTGCGAGGAAATACATTGGCGCCATCTTCAAACAGGAGCGTTCCCAGATTCTCGAACCTTTTCTGTTTATTCACCTTATAATGTTTTAAATGATCTCAGAGATGGAAGCTAACTACAATGAAGAGCTAAATGCTACCAAAGAGCTGCTAAAAGGCCTTAGCATCCACCAGGAGACAACACATGAAGCAGAGGAGGAGAAACAGTACAGACCTTCTATCTCAGGTTATTCGTTTTCATTCAGATAGCTTTGAATTATACGCTTGCATTTTGCTAATTCGTTTTGAAATAATAACGATGGCTAATTTTTCAGGCGATCTAAGCTTATGAATTGCTTGTATTCAATATCCCTCAGGGGGGAGGGGGCATAACGAGCTAATGGTGAGGATCTTTCCAAAAATTAGATATTTTAGATGACAAAAAATCTTCGAACGAAATTAGAGATTAAGTAGAGCCGTCACCAGTCTAGATTTCAGCAGAACCTCCATGAAAGAAACCCCGTTTTCAAAGCCTCATTTTAAAAAGTAAACACTTTTTAGCACGTGCACAAAGTGACACAACAAAACCGTGTTCTTACCCAAATCCACCATTTCATATTTATAAACATCTTCTGTTTTTCAGATCACTCAGATGATAATGAGGAGGACAAGTTACGGTACAACCGTTTTATCCAAAAAGGCAAAGAGTTAGGAAGACAGGGACACCTTGAACGAGCTCTTCAGTTGTTTGAGAAAGCTTGTGCAATATTTGAATCTGAAAAACTTCTCAGAAGGATTGAAAAAATCAAGGTTAAGTTTCATATGATATGAGGCCTTTCAAAAAAGGTTTCTTGTTTGAGAGTTCTTTTTTTTTGCGGGTACAGAGTTTACCACAGATCTTTTGTCTGCACTGTCTTGTTTAGAGTTGATTGGTAGATGTCACAGTGTACCAGAAGTTGTTGTAGTCTTCAGATCAATGTCATTATCTGAGCAACTGAACACTTACCCCTCCCCTAACCCAACATAGATCCTAACCTGTCATCAGTTAACTATTGTTGGGTCAGGGGAGGGGTAGGTGCATACTGACATTGAACCAGTTCTTTTACAGTAGCTGTTTGTTTTTTCAAAATGTCTGTTTGTTGAAAAAAACTTCTGAATATTTGTGACTTAGGAAGCTATAGATAGGTATAAACAGGAAGAAGATGAAGAAGATGAAGAGGATGATGGAATGTGTGAAGTAGGTGATGGCTTTTCTTTACCAGCTGAGATTTACCAATCTTTGTATCCATATCAACTGGATGGTGTCCTCTGGTTCTGGAATCTTTACCAGAAAGGCATGGGAGGCATTCTTGGTGATGATATGGGGTAAGTACATCATGATCATTTAGCTCCCAATATTTGAATAGTTATTCTCTCTTGTAGCTCCTACATATTCCCTTGCAAATTAGTTCAGAGAAGTTAGTGTTATATCAAGACCACTACCGTCAGCCAATAACATCATCTGTTCTCATTACCTGTTTGATGGATGATGTGATGAAATTGTTAAAAAAAGTTTCATGTTAATCCCTTCTGCAAGTTCCAGGATAAATGTATAAACTGTGTTTCAAGGCTGCTATTATTATCACATGAAATGAAAATAGGAAATGTAATCTGAAACTAAGGACAATTATCTTGAATTAATATAATTTAAAGGTCATTAACCCTCCACACCCTAACATCAGTATGCATATTCTCCATACTGTTCTCTATACTTTTCCTAAGGTGCTGACAAAGAGAATTTGTTTAACAATCAAGAGCCTCTTTAGCTGGTGATCATTTCCTTCATTCTCCTGACCTTTATGTGTGATTCAGGGGTGATATTGAAAGAAGAAATTAGATGTTTGTCACTTTTAGGGGTCAAAGGGTTAAGCATTGTCAGTAAGAGATGATAGATATTAGTATTCATTTTAATTTGCAGACTGGGAAAGACAATACAAGTGATATCATTCATTGCTGGGATGTTTGATGCAGAGCTCATAAAAAAAGTGTTGATTGTAATGCCAGTGTCAGTGATGCCAAACTGGGAAAAGGAGTTCAGCAAATGGTAGGAAGAAGAGTTATTGTATTACTCATCATCTTATGAACTCATACACCCTAACATCAGTATGCATAATCTCCATACTGTTCTCTATACATTTTCCATGGCACTAAAATGAGAATTTGAATAGTTTAATATTAAAGAGCTTCATTTCCTTTATTGTCATGACCTTTATGGTTGATTCAGGGGTGATACTGTCGTGAGAAACTGGATGCTTGTCACTCTTAAGGAGTTAACCCTTCAACTCCCAAGATCTGATTCTTAATTCTCCTCTCTGGCTGCTACACATTTACTTGTAGAATAGTTACAAGAGTTTGGTGTTAGATCAAGATAAAACCTTCTCCCTGATAAGTTTGAGTATTCTCATTACCTGTTTGCTGGATAATGTATGGACATCATAGAGAGAAGTTACACTTTATTCACCTCTGAAAGTTAAAGGGTTAAAGCATTGGGGAAATTCAATCAATAGTATAAATGCTAGTCGTATTCAGATTTCCAAACCTTATGATATTCCAAGAACTTAGATGTTACAGGATGAGGTCATATCCCAAAGTGTTGGCAAACAAAGCAGTTTTTTTCCACACACAGGCAAATTTCATCAGATTTAAAAATTAATCTGAGGTTAAAATTATTTATGGTTGGGTATTTAAGATTATTGTATCTACTTTTTGAGGTAATTTGGTTGTAGTGAGTTATATGTTTTTTTTCAATAAGGGCCCCTGGAATTCGTGTTAGAGCCTTTCATGGGACAAATAAGAAGGAACGCATGCGAAACCTGGAAAAAATACAAAGAAGAAATGGAGTTTGCTTAACTACCTATGGTTTGTTGTTTTGGTTTAATTTTTGATACTAGCTAGTCATTGACTGTTTTTTGAGGAAGTCTAAGAACTTCAATGATAAAATAGATGTATCTCAATATTGCAGCATGTTCTTGGCTCATTGCAAATGTGGAAAAAATGGGAAAAAGGGTGAGAGGGGACGGAAAAAACAGCAGGGAACTGGGAAAATTTACAAACGCTCATGGAACCCAATGAACTCTCCGTTTGAGGCTTTTGATTTACGTTTAGAAAGTAATAAAGAGGAATAGAAAATACAAGAATGGAAGAAGTCATTAATTTACCTGATTTAAGGTTTACAGGGAGATTTTCATAACCATCTCAAGGACATTTCACCTCCAATTTCACAATGACTCTTTTTGGCCACAGGTTTAATTGTATCCAGCCATGAATCTTTGGGGGCCTTAACATGGGTAAGTGACAAACCCTCTATTTCCGAAATCCTTTTCTTTAAAATGCTTGATTTATTATTTTGAGAATTTTAATCGCCAACCCCCCCCCCCCCCCCATCCAACTATCTGCTTTTTGCAGAGTCTGTGTTGTTTGTTTCGTTTTTAGAAGAAGCCCCTGTGATCGTGGTGAAAGATATTCAAATTTTTAGTCTCACTAACCCTGAAAAAATTTACATTTCATGTTAAATGAGTACTGTTTGCGTGTTATCACTTTCCCTTTCCTTTTTTCTAGGATTACATCATTTTGGACGAAGGACATAAAATCAAAAACACGGCAACGAAGACAGCAAAGAATCTTCGATTGATCCCTGCGAAACATCATTTTATTCTGACAGGGACACCAGTACAAAACAACTTGAGGGTTAGTCGATACATTTGAAATTCAAAACATTTCGGAAAATCTTTTCAGTATAATTATTGTTTTTTGTTTTTGTTTTTGTTTTTTTTGCAACTCTCGAACACAGAAACGTGACAAAGAATCAAACAGAACACAGGAAAACAGCGCGCGAGACACTAACGTAACAAACAATCAAACAGGACACAGAGAAAACATTGCGCGAGACACTAACGTAACAAACAATCAAATAGAACACAGGAAAACAGCGCGCGAGACACTAACGTAACAAACAATCAAACAGAACACAGAGAAAACAGTGCGCGAGACACTAACGTAACAAACAATCAAACAGAACACAGAGAAAACATTGCGCGAGACACTAACGTAACAAACAATCAAACAGAACACAGGAAAACAGCGCGCGAGACACTAACGTAACAAACAATCAAACAGAACACAGAGAAAACAGTGCGCGAGACACTAACGTAACAAACAATCAAACAGAACACAAAGAAAAAAGGGCGCGAGAAACTAACGTAACAAACAATCAAACAGGACACAGAGAAAACATTGCACGAGACACTAACGTAACAAACAATCAAACAGAACACAGGAAAACAGCGCGCGAGACGCTAACGTAACAAACAATCAAACAGAACACAGAGAAAACAGTGCGCGAGACACCAACGTAACAGACAATTAAACAGAACACAGAGAAAATAGTGTGCGAGACACTAACGTAACAAACAATCAAACAGAACACAGAGGAAACAGGGCGCGAGACACCAACGTAACAGACAATCAAACAGAACACAGAGGAAACAGTGCGCAAGACACTAACGTAACAAACAATCAAACAGAACACAGAGAAAACATTGCTCGAGACACCAACGTAACAAACAATCAAACAGAACACAGAGAAAACAGTGCGCGAGACACTAACGTAACAGACAATCAAACAGAACACAGAGAAAACATTGCGCGAGACACCAACGTAGTAACAAACAGTTAAACAAAACACAGGAAAAACAGTGCGCGAGACACTAACGTAACAAAAAGGAAACAGAGCGAGCAGCGCGCGCGATACTCATGCAACAAAGAGCCAATCAGCGCGCGAGAAGCTTAAAAAATCAACAATCACGAGTCCACAAAGTTTTATTATTATATTCACAGGAGATGTGGGCCTTGTTTGACTTTGCATGTGAAGGGAAGCTACTGGGAACATCACGAACCTTTAAGAAAGAATACGAAGACCCAATCGTGCGGGTTAGTTTACAGAGTTTTCAAGCTGTTAAATGCCATGAGTAGATTATCATGGGGTGAATCCTTTTGATACGCAGTAATCGCAAGGATGTCAAGTTTTTGAATTGCGCTGATTTCAGGCGAGAGAAAGAGATGCTACAACGTATGAAAAACGCATGGGGATGGAGATGTCAGAAAGTCTTCGTAAACTTATTGAGCCATATTTTCTGCGGCGAACCAAAGCAATGGTTCTAGAGAAGAAAAACAAAAATCCCGATGAAGTTGATGGATCAGAGGAATCGGATAAGGAAAATAAAGAAGGAAGTATCAGAAGGTAATACAATCATAGGTGAATGAGAAAGTGATGGCAAAGCCGTCATGGATGGTCAAAAGGACAGCTCAGGTGATTGGTTAAGGCGATAAAGGGAACATCCACTTCCAACTCCGTTACTCCGGCACCACAGGCCGACCACCTCCATCGGGTGGTCTGCTGTGGTGCCAACTGATTTCCACCCATCACCGGGTCGCGCCTTTTAACAATTTACCTTTTACTTACTCCATGTATTTTTGTGTTTGCAGTCTCCCCAGTCAATACAGAGCTAATAAATGCCTCTAAATTTCTGATAAATTTTAGCGTCTGTGCAACTACGCACCTACCCCTCCCCTAACCCAACAACAGTCACCTGATGACAAGTTAGGGTTAATTTTGGGTTAGTCTTAGGTTATTTATTTAGGCCTGGGAGCCTGGATCTGGGGACGAGGGTACTTAAATTCACCTCCAGCCGCATGGGGAACTACTCTGAGAGGCTTTCTGCAATAAACTCTGTCACTTAGAGTGATCATTGCCTTATCTGTGTTCTCTTTAATTGATAGAATGCCTAAGGAGTTAACCAGGAAAAACGACTTTGTTGTCTGGCTCTACATGTCCGAAAGTCAAATCAAAATCTACAGTGACTTTTTAGGACTGGAAAGAGTGAAAGAGGTATGCATTTCAGATATATGATGGTTAAAAGAATTATCTGCCAAGTTTTCCAGTAAGATAATTACTAGTAAAAAAATCTCTCATCACCTAGTCAATTAAGCGCTAAACTATCCATAAAATTAGCAAAAATTTGACAATAACGACCTCAACCTGAAGTCGGAAAAACGTAAACCAAATACAGAAAAATTGGCATAAAGCGGAACGAATGAACAAAGTAAGATAATTGAAATAGTTTCCATTCGTGTAAAATTAAACATTTTTCAGGTTTAATTTAATTTTTGCAAAATGTCATACTGGTCAGAGATCACTTTTTTCTTGAAAGTTAACGAAAATGACTAACATTGCCGAGCTGATACTGCTGTTACATACACTGTTTAACTCGTCAAACAGCTTGATTTTATTTTTGAATAAACGATATGAAGGGAGATTGTGTATTGGTATTATATTTTTAGCTGTTAATGAGCACTCGTTCCCCATTGGCTGAGTTGAATGTGCTGAAGAAGATCTGTGATCATCCTCGACTGTTATCTACTCTGGCTTGTGAGCAGCTCGGCTTGGATGAACAGGCCAGGTTTGTTCTCCAATTTTAAAGTAACTTATTACCGCTGTTAAAAAAAGTCCCTATATGTACAGTGAAAAAGGGCTTCCGCAAATCGAGCTGGCCTCATGTAAAAGTCGTTCACTCTCCCAAAACAAAAACTTGAAAAATAAAATGGTAGAGAAGGAGTTGAGTGTAACAGTCAACAACAGACAGTTACATAAGAAAACAAAACTACCAAAAAGAAGCTTGTTTTCATAGATGTTGCAAGACATTTTGTGAAACAAGACTGATGCATGTTTGTGAAAATATCGTTATGCGTAGTACCCAGTGCAGTTTTTTTTTCTCCCAGTTCCCAGGAGGTGGGCGCGCAATGAAGTTAACTTTTAATAAAGGCTTTAAAAGCTTGTGCATTAAAAAATGTTTACCTATCTTTGTACACCGACTTCACTTCGCAAACGTCAAATTTGTTTTACTCTATGAATTACACTCAAGCTTTACATTTCAGACTGGTGGAAATGGACGCTGATGAAGACGATTCCAGATCATTTGCCACTCAACCAAAAGGCCTGGGGCCCTCAGACAAGGTGCTGACACAGGAGTCAGGGAAAATGGTGTTCTTGGTGTCCCTGTTGGACAATCTCAAGGCTGAGGGCCACAGGTGTCTGGTGTTCAGTCAATCAAGAAAGATGCTGGACATTGTTCAGCGGGTTATCACTCATAGGGTAGGTCGGGAAAATTGCTGTGCATGTTTTCTTTAGTTTAGTTTTCTTGAACCAAGGTGTGGCCACTCAAGTTAGAAAAAAACGGGGATACATAGTATATTCAAGGTATTTTATATCTTGTTTTACTGCTTTCAGTTTCTATTTCATTTTGCTTTAATAAGGGGACACGTAAACCAAATTTGACGTTGGCGAACAAGCTTAATCTTTCTTAATTCTTCCTGTTCCTGTTGAAGTTAAATAAATTCTGCTGATGCTTTTTCTATCTTGGCTGTCAATCGCTCTTTAAGTTTTTTTTTTTTCCAAGTTCAAAACGTTATGGATTTACAGAAGGATCAACGTGTAGAAAGCTCTTTGACACAATCACCAACGGGCCGCACAGAGTTTATTGCATGAGGCAACTTTACATTCTTTGACGAATACGACTACGAAATCTATGTTTCCCGGCTGAGAAACAGTAATCGTGCGCGAACCTGCGTCGGCGGGAAAAACGCGGGAACCCTCAGCATTTTGGGTCAAATTTTGCTGACGATGATTTGGCAAACTGTGTTCATTATTAAGGCTATAATAAAGCTTTACGAGATATTAGCGTCCTAAATATTTTCCTTAAAATTGGAATTCAATTGCACTTGTAGTCAAACTTGTCCTTAAGGTCTGGATACTAAAAATAAGTCTTAATAACATATGTGATCCCAGTTACAAACTGTTACAAACATTGAGGTATTTTATCCTCAGGGACACAAGGTTATTCGTATCGACGGCACGATAACAAGTACAGCTGAACGGCAGCATCTTATCAACACATTCCAGACTGATTCGTCTTACACATGCTTCCTTCTCACAACACAGGTCTGTGGAGTATGCTCAGATTTCAGATACCTGCATCAGTTTTCGGACGGAAACACCAATCCCGGATACTTGTGTCCGTTTTTGGACACTTCCGGTCAATTTTAAACACTACTGTGCGATTTAAAATACTAGTGTCCGATTTTAGACACAAATATCCGATTTTAGACACTAGTGTCAGATTTCAAGCACTTGTGTCCGATTTTGGAAACATTTTAGATACAAGTGTCTAATTCTGGACACTGGTGCCCGATTTTGAAGAATGGCCTCCGATTTTGGACAGTAGTGTCCGCTTTTAGACTCTAGTGTCTAAGTTTAGACATTAGTGTCCGATTTTAGACACTAGTGTCCGATTTTAGATGTTAGTGTCTTATTTTGGACATAAGTATGCAATTATGGACACTAGTGTCTGATCATTTTAGACTCCAGTGTTCGATTTTGGATGCTAGAATCCGAATTTGGACACAATTTTCCATTTTGAGTCGCAAAGCTTCGTCAGGGTCTAATGTACTAACGCTTTAAAGGTCTGCTTTTTAAACTTCTATTGATCAACTTTTATTTATAACCTAAAATATTTGAAATATTTCAATTGCTCCTTTTCTGCAGGTCGGTGGCGTTGGAATAACACTGACCTCTGCCGATCGTGTGGTTATCTGTGAGTATTCAACGTTTGTACCAAGACTTCTAAGCGATTCCGAATCGATTATCCGCCAAATAGTTCGGTGTAAAAATGTTTAGATGTAGCGTTAAACAGTAGACCTTGGTATGATTATCTAGGGAATGAACTATTGAACCGATCCAGTTCTGACATTTTGAAATTCAGCGTAAGACAGAGGAATCAACCCCCACAAACTCTGGTGTCTACTTCTCGGACTCGCTTTGACATTGTTGTTTCACGCCAAATTTTTAAATCTTCAAATTAGACACACGGTATTTCAAAACAAATCCGTTCAAACATGGCGCATTATTGACAAATAATTCTTGTTTCCTCAGTTGACCCGAGCTGGAATCCTGCCTCAGATGCCCAAGCCGTAGACAGGTACAATACTAGGGGTTTTTCTTTTTTGGGAAGGTTTTTCTTTAGGGAAGGGGGGAGGGGTGGGGGGGGGGGGTAAAGTGCGATTTATCGAGGGAATGAGCCGATTAGTTTTAGACATATTTCCACCTCAGGGAGGTGTCTGTTTTAGAGGGCGAATGATCAAGGAGTTACTGTTGTGACGGGAATTGCATTATTTTTGAACCAGGGGAAATTGATTTATTCCGTTGTACAAACGTATTGTAAAAAAAACCTGAAATTCATCAAGGTGAGGACTTAGTCAATCACAAACTTTTGATAAGTTTTCATGTTCAGTGGAAACTTGTCCCAAGTAGTGTATAGATTGTCAAGGTTTAATGTAACCTAATGTTGCAGCACTCAGTGTTTAGGCCAAAAGAAAAGATTAAAAGATATGATCTGGTGTCCTTTTTGTAAACAGAGTTTACAGAATTGGACAGAAAAAGACTGTTGTTATTTACCGGCTAATCACATGTGGAACACTTGAAGAGAAGATTTACCGCAAGCAGATCTTCAAAGATGCTCTGATGAAGCAGACCACAGGCTTGTCCAAGAATCCCTTTAGGTAAAACCAAAGAGATCGTTTTATCTTTCGTGGGGAATTCCAGCTGGTCATGTGTTTTTTCTACTCGATTATTAGTTGACATACTGTTTCGCGCTCTTTTCGAGCTCTGTTTTTTTCTGCGTTCTGTTTGATTGTTTGTTACGTTAGTATCTCGTGCAATGTTTTCTCTGTTTTCTACTTAACTGTTTGTTACGTTAGTCTCGCGCATTGTTTTGTATGTGTTCTGTTTGTTTGTTTGTTACGTTAGCATACAGCGCACTGTTTTCACTGTGTTTGATTGTATGTTACATTAGTGACTTTTCTCTGTGTTCTGTTTGACTGTTTTTCACGTTAGAGTCTCGCGTACTGTTTCGTATGTGTTCTGTTTTGTTGTTTGTTGCCTTAGTCTTAACGCATTGTTTAGAATGTGTTCTGTTTGATTCTTTGTCGCGTTTGTGTCTCTTTCACTGTTTTATTTGTGTTCTGTTTGATTCTTTGTCACGCCAGTGTCTCGCACACTGTTTTGTATGTGTTCTGTTTGATTGTTTGTCGCGTTAGTACCTCGTGCACTGTTTTGTATGTGTTCTGTTTCATTGTTTGTCACGTTAGTGCCTCGCGCACTGTTTTGTGTGCTCTGTTTGATTTTTTGTTACGTTAGTGTCTCGCGCATTGTTTTGTATGTGTTCTGTTTGATTATTTGTCACGTTAATGTCTCGCTCACTGTTTTGTATGTGTTCTGTTAACTGTTTGTCAAGTTAGTGTCTCGCGCACTGTTTTGTATGTGTTCTGTCGACTGTTCGTCACGTTAGTGTCTCGCGCACTGTTTTGTATATGGTCTGTTGACTGTTTGTTACGTTAGTGTCTCGCGCACTGTTTTGTATGTGTTCTGTTGACTGTTTGTTACGTTAGTGTCTCGCGCACTGTTTTGTATGTGTTCTGTTGACTGTTTGTCACGTTAGTGTCTCGCGCACTGTTTTGTATATGGTCTGTTGACTGTTTGTTACGTTAGTGTCTCGCGCACTGTTTTGTATGTGTTCTGTTGACTGTTTGTTACGTTAGTGTCTCGCGCACTGTTTTGTATGTGTTCTGTTTGATTGTTTGTCACGTAAGGGACTTATGCACTGGTTTCATTGTGTTTTGTTTGATTGTTAATATGGACAGTTTCATACCCCTACCCCAGCGCGACATTTGATTTGTTTTTTTCTCGCTATAGTGGACACTCAAATACTTCGTCCACGATCCTGACTCACATAATATAAATCGACATTACGATAAAGGAAGGTAAAGAAACCATTCTTGAATAGCCTATTCAAGAATGGTTTCTTTACCTTCCGGGGTGCGGTCGGATCTTTTTATGGTTCGTGAGACCACCTTAAAAACTTTATCTGTAGTTACATATTATTTCGTATGTTTAGAGACAAATCAATTAATTTTTCTCTCGTACCCCCGCTATTACGGACACTAAATCTTCTTTTTCTCCCCCCCCCCCTCCCCCCCCTCCCCTCCCCTTCTGCGGGTTACCGCAATAGCGGGAGTTGACTGTATTATTTTGCATCGTTTAAGATCAGAACCATTACATTGCCTGTACTGGGTGACAAAGCAGGGCAAGAACCAAACTTTAATCTATAGTTTGAATTGGTTTTTCACTTGTTTCGCTCCTAATGAGCCCTCAGGGTCCCGGCTGTCATTGCCGGCTTGAACATGACTTTCTCAATTCCGTTTTTAATCATAACTTCTCCATTCAAGGAGGTTTTGTCTTTTATTTTAAGTGCTTACTCTGTCTTGAACGAGGAAAAAAGTACCTTAAATCTTAAAATGACTTCATCTTACAGGTATTTCAGTCACCAAGAGTTACGTGACTTGTTCACACTGGAAGATCCTCATCATTCAAAAACGCAACTACAGCTTGATCAGATGCACTCGAAACACAGGAAAACTGACAATGAACTGGAAAAACACATCAAGTTTTTACGCACCTTAAGTGAGTAACTGAAAGGAAACGATTCCTCGTAGATACTAGTTAACTATTCCACCTTAAAAACGTTTCATGAAATTTAGACCGTTTACCGACCCTCTTTATAAAGATCTCTCATTCACTAACAATACATGCACGGTGGCAATTTTGACGGGCATGAATTGGGGCATGTCAAATCTGTAGCATCTACTTTGGAGTGTGGGATCTGGGTTCTTTAGCAATGGAGGTCGTTTTACGTGAATTGTTGGGCCAGCTACGTTCCTTGAATTTGTCTCTTCTGAATTGTGAACGTCATTTGCTATTTTATCATTATTTTTTCGATGTCCTTGATCTCTTTCTTTGAAAGAATTGAGAAATTATTCAGCCCGTGGATTAGGGAACAAATAGTGCCCCATTTAAGGGGAGTAACAGTTTACTTTCCGTCATTACCTTCATTGAATTTTAATAAAGTGTTGCCTTTCTACAGACATATTCGGTATTTCTGACCATGATCTGATGTATTCTCATGAAGATGTGGAAACAGCCGATGAACATTCAGTACCTGACAGGGAGGCCATCCAAGCCAGAGTAAGTTATCCCGCTGTTTAATCTCGTCATATCAACTACCCGCTTAGTTTCTTTAATATTAAGACTTCGACAAACCCCTTTTTCTTACACGTTGAGGCTGTTAATCTCTTTCGTAGCCGTGGTTGGGATGTCACGCAACGCTTTGGGGGGGAGGGGTGGGAAGGGGAAAGCATATTACTCAATGATAAACCAAACACATGGTACGAGGGATGCTACGAAAGCAGAACTGATGTTAGATTTTTCTTTCTTCAAGAAAAATATTTTAAAGAATACATAGTGTTATTTTTCTCAGCCTGAACGTCCCAGAGGGCTCTTCATATGTCCCTCCATTAATACTTCTGTGCGAATTTTACTCCTTGGACTGTTCTATTTTTGCACTTTTTTTTAGGTTCTCCGAGCCCAGAATTTAGTTGCAGCTGAATCAGGATTTTCAGGACAAACTCGACCCGGTACCTTATATCCCCCATCGGGAGTCCCCAGTACCTGTCCCCGAAAGATCTCAGATAACCAGGAAAGAATGGTCATACCCCAGGGACTACGGCATTCTCTTCCTTCGAGTGAAAATACCATGACTGCCCGGCAAAAAATACAGGCGAAAATTGACAGTGAGGTGTTCATTATACCCAAACGCGACGACACGAAGAGATTTCAGCCAAGTCAGGTTTGTGAACTATACTCAAAGTTATTTGGCTTTATTAACCGAGTTGATAATGTAAATTGGCCCCCATCAATATTTTCCACAGCTGACATTTCGAGTGTTAGCCCCTTCGTCAGAACTGACGCTCGAAACGTCGACTTTAGAAACTCTCTACGGTGGCCAGATTACATCATCAACTCCGGTGATAAAACCAAATCATCTTATAACACACCCACTGATACAGCATCTTTACAATCTTATCCTCTATACTCGGAGTGGTTTGCATGTGATTATTGTGACAACATCGATCTATTAGAGTTTTTAAGCCTTAAGCTTAGTCTCTGTTTTCAAAAGGCAATCAAAAGTTGTAAAATATTTTCATTTTGAATGATATTTGTCGAATGATCGAATGATGGCTTTTAAAAAAACATGTGGTGAACCGCACACATTGCTTCTAAGATGATTTTTTAATATTTTTCTTTTTGACCGGTTTTATTCTTTTTTTGTTTTCATTTACTTTTGTCTTTATGCTGTCGAACCTCTCGTTACGGACACCTCTCTTAAAACAGACATTTTGCTCTGTCCCTTCGGTTCACGGTTTACCCTTGAAGAGAGGCTTGTAAGAGAGAATTTTGTAATTTTGTCTTTCACAGTTGCGATGTAAACTGAATAGCTGACTTCCTCTTTTCTTCCCACCAGGCTTCAAGATCAGCACAGAATTCATCACCAGTCCTCATAGATCTTTGTTCTCCTGCAGCTCCTAAGGAGAGTTCTCCCCCTCCTGAAATGTATGCTGGGAGTATTATACACAACAGTTTCGTTTGTATTCATTTTGTTAATAGTCAACTGGAATATTTCAATAGTTTGTTTGGGCGTAATTGTGAAACTTCAACGGTTTTCGGGGATAAACTTAACGGGACTAAGTCGCTCTACGTGGAACTCGTTTCTTTTAAGAAGAAAGCTGACCTGTAACCGAGGGAAACTTTAAAGTACTTTAATAGTTCTATATTTTAGATGATTACCATAGAGGTAAGAATAAATCCAAAAGGTGCAGGTATGGACTGCTTGGTGATTTTGGAATATCAGTCCGTCAGTGTTACAGCCGTATTTCCAGAGGGTGCCATTTTGCCCCCCGCTTGTTAGCTTTACAAAAAAAAGGGCCAAAATATGATTGGTTAAAAAATTATGACTTCACGGAAATCGTTTGGGATCGCAGGCGTTTTTTCGCAGGCTGGCAGAAGCGTTGATGGGAAGTACGTCTATCACGCTGGTTATTAAAATATATGAATTGTGTGATATATTACCTGATGAATTAAGTTTCTTTCTGTTAGTATTAATGACTCACCTGCTGTGTTGAAGAAGAACAGACGGAAAAGTATGAGTCAGAGGATTGAACTTCCGGTGATCGATGATGATGATGATGATGAGGATAAGGATGATGAAGAGCTAAAGGAACACGAGAGCTCACAAGATGACAACAACGACATAGATGAAGATCACGAGGAATTGGAAGGCTCTGTGCCGAGCCAGTGTCCCTCAGGGGAACATGTGTGTGATGCCATCAAGATACACAAGTGTGCGTGTGTGATCAGCTCATCAGAGAGAGAGAAGTACGACTTGTGTCTCGTCAATGGAAGGTTTGTGCTGTTTGATATGATTCTTCATCATTCTGAAAATTTGCCGGAGTTAGGTTATTATAACTCGGCTAATATTCGTGCAACTCGGATTTAACTCGGGTAATGTTCGTGCAAGTCGGATTTAACTCTGATGATGTTTTTGCAACTCAATTTAACTCGGGTGACGTTCGTGCTTTTTGTTAGTAGGTTATTGGATTACGATGTGCTATAAGAACGAGAAATGACAGAAAATCACGATGTGAAGACTCAAAGGAGACTGGGCGCGCAATGATAATTGGGTAGCTCGCCTCAGTCCTCTTGGTATTTTTTTTTCATTTACAGACAACTGGAACTAGAAGGCAAGGTACAGGAGGCTGCTATGCACTATATGGACGCCTTAGAATTGATGGACAGTGATTATTCTGTACATGTCAAAGTTCTGGAGCTGGCTGAGCAAATGAATTTCCAACCTCCGTTGATTGAAACAGCATAGCTTTTGATGAAGAATGCTCGATTACAGTTGGGTTAATATATCGAAACTGATTAAAAGAGGCAATAAAGCTAAATTATTTAAAATTTAATTTTTTTTGAAATTTTAAAATAAAAGGGAAGAAAAAAAGTGAGCAGACTATTAGAAATGTAAATCAGCTATTCTGAAAGATGAATTTGCATGTGCCGTTATGCTTCCATCTCGTGATTCTTCGTGGTTCCGCAAATCTGTGCAACTATTCCCACTAAAAACAAGTAAAGGAAAGAAGGATTGTTTAGCTATACTGCCGACCATGTAAGTTTACGCGAGGAAATTCGTTGTATAGGTATTCCTATAAAATTTACAAATTGGTTGAAAACATTCCTTCAGATTTAAAGTAAGACAATGATATATCTTTACTCAAATGAAATTATTAAAAATTTTGGGTCAATTTTTTGTAATATTTCTTTAACTTCTTTGCTGATTGTTTATGTGTGGTGTTTGTATTTAAGCGAAGGATAGTGTCTGACTTTAACCACTTACAACCGCTTTCGGACATTACCGTCCACTTCCGGACGGTAACTTCCAATTTCGGACAAAAGCGTCTACTTTCGGAGATTTTTTTGTACCGACTTTCAAATTTTATCGAAAACCGTTCCATTTTCCAGAAAAGTTTTATCAATTTAGGGAACGCGGGTAAAATGTCTTCGCTTGGTAACGAAATACTGATTTCCTTCAGGTTATATTTAAGCGTTTACACATCATCCAATGGGGGCGTTGGCTGGGACTAATCTTGTACCCAGATCCTGCGGCGGCGATTATGACCCTCCAATCCAGACCATTACCAACACTTCTACTTCACGTATTGCTGAGCAACCCTTCGCCACATTTTCCTGTTCTTGACTCCTTCAGAAGCATTGTGCACATTCTTCAACATACTTGCTCTGTCAGAATTTCCCTCGACTCCTCAAAGGTGGACCCAGACTGTTGCCGCTGAAGTGAAATAAGTTTCTTCACAAGCCACTTGTATGTTTTAGTTTCTTTCTCAACAGAGTGATGCTCGCCAATGTACTTTTTAGCATTCGTTGTTATGTAGTTGCGAAGTTGAGGAGATTTCTTTAATTCTTTGGCAAGTGTGATAAATTCCTTTCAGGTAAACAACAAAGAAACATCATGGTACAATTTTCTAATGGTAAAAGTGAAGAGTACATTAGTAAAACTGGACCTCTTCAATACGTTATTTCTGGTGTGGTTGGATTTTCTAGTTGATAATTTGCGTCGATTTTAAGCGCAGTTAAGGCCTTTTCAAATTCTCATGGCATCAACGATTTCTTCTGGTCATGACACCAGGTATTGTTAACTTAAGTGAGCAAAACACAACAAAATGATATACAGGCTAAAGAAAGCAAAGTTTCGATGAAAACATCATATTTAGCACAACGCCTTCAAAAAAAAGTGTTCAAAAACTGAAACCTTATATTTCTAATATGATTACAGTGACAAGCGGAATCAAGGTAACTAACAATGCAGTGGCGGATCCAGACCTCGAGCTGAGTGGGGACCCGGTTTTTTGTCGCTTGCCCTGCCGGCTTTTCTTCTTTCTGCGATTCTTTCTTTTTTTACCCAAAATAGGGAAGGGGAGGGCGGGGCGGCCCCCCCCTCCAGGCCCCTCCCGTAGATCCGCCACTGCAATGTATGCAGAAAAAGCATAAAATCTTATTGGGCTAGGATGTATTTCTTGAAAACCAAAATGTATAAAGAGAGCAATTAGAGGCACTTTAGAAAGTCAATTCAATACTACTTTAATTACGTCACTTTTCTTTCGGGAAAAAGAAAACTTTATCTGAGTAACAAACCTCGGGTGAATTATAGAGAATACCAGTCTCTTTGTGTTTTATCACTGCAGAGTTTCCAGGAATGATTCGTGCCAGTACTGGAACACCAAGTGCCATGGACTGTTATCGGACAAAAACATAAAAAGTTAGAATATTCGAAAAGGAAAAAAGGCCTCACATTTCACCAAGGCGAAAGGCCATCCATTATGATAATTGACCGGTCTGAAGTCGTTAACGATTTACAGGAAGAAAAAAAAAGTGTGCGACTGCTTGAAAAAAATTCGTTCTTCTATGATAACAATAATCGGATTTTTAACTAGTCACTTTTTTCTGACAATAAACTAATTACAGTGTGTGTTGAAATAAACCAATTATTTGAGTTTAATATTTAATGGCAGACGGACCAATCGGAGTTTGCGATAGAAAAGGCACATCTATGTTTGACCACAGCAGCCTGAACCAAGACAAATCAAGCTGCGCCTGCGCTCTAAGTTAATGGCAAAAGGCAGCGCACGCGATCCTAACATTGCACGTGCGTTTCTTTTCGTCGCACGTGCTGCCTTTTGCAATGGACTTGAAGTGGAAGTGGAGTCTTAGTTCTGATGCAGTCCGTTTGCGGCGATTCAGATGATTATTACTGATTGACTAACCTCTAAAAGAGCAGATGCCATTCCTTCACTGGTTGAACTGTTTACAACAGCGAAGCAACTTTGCATTGCTGCATGGAGATCACATGCTGGCAATGGCGGAAAAATGTGAACTCCTGGAAATCTACAAGTAATAGTTACAGTTCCAAAAGTTAGTAACCATGAAATTTAAAAACCTGAGCTGTGGTATTTATGCACTGTAGTTGGAGGAAATATATTTCATCTATATATTGGGGATTCATTTTCACATTTTTTGCCATTGCAAAATTATCTTGGAAAATTAGTAACATGAAGTTTAGTACCCCACATACGTCAAGTAACATAAAAGGGAGTGTAACAAATCTCTTCTGAGAAACCATTTAGCAGAACTGAAAATGTTACTAGTTACAGGAGTAATTAAGCCTATGGTATGAAATTTGCAAATTATGAACTCAGGTAAAGCAATGATCCTTGCAGATCAGCTGTACTTTACAGGCAATTGTAGAAAAGAAGATTGACAAAAATTTAGGCTTTGACTGGATTCAAACCCTGCCTCCCAGACACTAGTTTGGTGTTACTAGCAAATGAGCCATGAACTCACACAATGGGAGTGAGGCACATTTCAGAGGGTTCTTCGTTCCCGAGGAGGAATCTGGAATCTAAATTAATTTCTTAATTCTTGTGTAGGATATTGTGTTTTATTTTGTCAAGAACACAAAACTTTCAAAATCCTTTAAATTTCAGGCCATTGACACGTTTTCTTCCTAAAAACCTTTTCTCAGTACACAGAGGTTTATTTATGTTTATATCCAGTTATTGATACCTCTGCACTTTAGATTTGATCTCTCTCGCAAATTCAGTGTCAAGCTATTAACATAAAAGAAAGAAAACAAAAGCAAACATAAAATACAAATTCATCAAGCTCTTTAAATTAAGTGCACGTGTGTTATGATGGCTGTGCAGTTAAATTAAATTAATTTAAACGGTGCTCTCTCAAGTTTAATCAGCCATTTAATGCTTTAAGCTGAGCAAATATCAATTTTTAAAGATTATGTGATGCAAGTGTTTAAAGTTTAATCATATAATTTTATGTTTACTTAAAAGTGCAGTGCTGTGCCTTATACAAAATACATACCTGTGAGAAACTAAATAGGTTGCATGAGTTATTTTAAGACAAAAATATAAGGAGAGGAGGGTAAGGATTAATGAGGGTTAGAGAGACAGAGCAGGACAGAGAGGCCAGGCATGAGTGATAGATGATGGAGAGATGATGAAAAAAGGAAGAGGAAGATATGCAATGGTGAGGGGTGAAAAGGGGGGGAGGGAGAAGAGGGGAAAGGTGAGGGGTGGGGAGAGAAGGATGAAGAGATGAGAGGGGGGAAAAGGGTGGAAAGGTGAGGGGTGGGGAGAGAAGGATGAAGAGATGAGAGGGGGGGAAAGGGTGGAAAGGTGAGGGGTGGGGAGAGAAGGATGAAGAGATGAGATGGAGGAATGGGGAAGAAGGATGTATAAGTGCTTATTGGGAAAGAACAGAGGAAGAATGAAGAAGTAAGGAGGGGGGTGGGAGTAGGACTGACAAGTAGGGGGTGGGGCAGGGGTATGGAGAGGTGGGTGATGGAGGGAGAGGAATGGAGGGGGAGGGGATGGGGAGAAGAATGGAGTGGTGAGGGGTACTAGAGAAGGAGAAGGGGGTGAAGGGGGTGAAGAGGACAGAAAAGTGAAGGGTTGGGGTGAGAGGAGAGAGGGAGAGGTAAGGGGTGGGGGAGAGGGACAGAGGGGTAAGGAGAGGGGGGCATGGAGCAAGGATGGGAGTGGAGGAATGAGGAGTGAGGGATGGAGAGCAGAATGGGAACTGAGGGGTGAGGGGGAGTGGCATAAGAGGTGGAAAATCCCTAATCACCCCATCCCCACCCACCTGTGCTCAAGTAATTAGACCCATGTGATAAACCAACAGAGTAACAAAAAGACAAAAAATTCCCATTGGTTTAAACAGAAACTCACCTCTGGTCCTACTATGACTAAGTGAATGCTATTGTCATCTTTATGCCATTCTAAGGGAAAAATTAACGTTCTAAGTATTATAAATGCCTCTACAACAATAATTATCAAGGAAGGTGTTAGTTGGAACAATTGACATATAATGAACTACTTCTTTTTTCCTTCTTACAATTTCAACACAACATCAAGCTGACATGAAGTGAAAATGAAGATAATTTTCGACAACGGAAATTATGCCCTTAAAATTGAAGGGTTAAGAAAAGTCTTAACTTAACCCTCTACACCCAAACATCAGTATGCATATTCTCTATATTGTTTCCCATACATTTCCTAATGTGCTGGCAAGGAGAATTTATTTCACAATCAAGAGTTTCTTAAATTGTAAGGAGAAATTAGATGCTAATCACTCTTAGGCATCAAAGGTTTAAACCATGGTACATAAGCTCTGATTGGCTTGTCACACCAATGAGCCAAAGCATCACACCCACCTGATATTGACTCTGCCAGATAAAGAGGGTCTTTCACTCGCCTTAAACCAGCAACCAACAAAAACACAGTCTGTAAAAACAAAATGATATCATAAGAGGTAAAACTGATTCTGATAATATAATGTTTTGGACTTTAAGGAGGCTGTATACATTAAAATGTGAAAAATGTCAGTCAGGCCAAGATACAGCAAGAGAAATTGTTTTCTTTTAATCTCTTAAATGTAGTAACTGAAGATTTGCAATATTATCATGCAGTTACTTCTAAGTCCTGATTATTGAAATACCAAAATTTGAGATAGTGAAGCTAGATTAGTATAATTCATAAATTTAAGTAAATATGTTCTTGATTAACTCACTAAGCCAGTGTGTTTGTGACTAAGGTAACCATTTGAAATTTTATGTTGTCTCTGTGCATCTAAGAAAGAAACAAAAAAACACTGATCAAACTATATAGTTACAAAATTAAAAACAACATCAACAACAAAACAAATCCAAAACAAACATTTAATATGGCTTTAAGATGTTCTTATTGTAGGGTTGAGAGCCACTCAAAAATCTCATTGGTTTTTTCACCTTCAATTACCAACAAAGAAAAGTTAAACCAAGGTGAAATGGAACAACTTCAGATAAATGACAGAAAACTGAACTCTGGTATTAGGACACTATTATAGTTAAGTTACAGTCATTAATTGCTCACCAATGACTTGTTTGCAATAGTCATGGAACAGAAATCCTGAAGGCTCAACACATACTGCTGCAAGAGTTATGAAGTGAAAGACTGATTAAGGCAATAAGTAATGACCTTTTTAGGTACAATTTTTTTTTTCAAGTTAGACATAAAAAAAAATATGAAATGCATGCTAAACTAAACTTATGAAGCTAGATTCATTGATTACCTTGTGGCTGTAAAATTATCTTCTCTTCACAATCTGGCTGTAAAGCAAAATGGAAAAAATACCAATTTTTTGTGTTGAGAAAAAAAATTGAAAAACAGCACCATCTATGTGTTATAGTGAATTGTTTGACGAGAAATGTGCCCTGATCTCCATGATTGTGAAGACCATTTTTAGCATTCATAGAAAACTACTTTAATCTCTCAAATCTTAATATTTACAGAGAATAATTTTATTGTAATTCAAAACCCACCCACAGAACCACTGCTTGATTCTTCATTGAAGAGCTAAAGGCCACAAGGTACCTAATAATAGAAATAAACGAGAACACTCAGTGGCAATAAAAGTCATGTGGGAGAGTGGAAAAGTGCATTACAATCATAACACTTAGAATCATGGTTGAGACAGTTTGATTTCCTTATACATCACCTAGAGACACTTTAAAGATGCTATAATGCTCCAAAGAAGTCTCAATGATATATCAAGGTGTGAAATTATTTTTCCAGGATTTTTTGTGAAAGGACCAAACATGTCTGAAGATGTCCCCTCTAGCAAGATTTCAAAGGATGTTCAGAAATTACTAGAAGTGACTGATAACAACAGATAGTCTGCAGTTCTTTCTCTTCCAAAGTATGTCCTTCCTTAACTGTAATAAAAAGTATGATCCATCCACTTTCATGTAGCAAAATCTCAAAACAAACAAGCAAGTAAATTTGACTCTGAGTTTATCTCATTACTTTGCCTTCCTGATGGCTTTGGTCATAGTCTCAAACTTCTCTTTGTCTCGGTCATACTCATTAAGATCTGTTCCTCCAAATATGATGGCAAATGGCACTGGACAATCTGGCAAAGGGTTCAAAAGGAAATTTTCATATCTCTTTAATTATCATATCCACTTTCTATAATTACTATGGTTAATGAGAATCGCACAACCCATTTCTTTCAATTTATCTATCACACATTTATCAATTGCAGTATTTACCCTTTCATTTTTAAGATCTGTAGTTCTCCAATCTACCTACTATGCATTACTATGAATATTAGCAAAGAGATTAACATCTCACATCAAGATGCAACACAAAATTTCCGCCCTGACTTAGTTGGGACAAGTTGCATTTTGATGACATGTTAAATGCAGATTAACTACTGTGCAGGCAACCTTGATCAAAATTATAACAGAATCAATAATCAAATAGATTCATGACTTCTGTCTCAGATTCCCATATGAGTCTGCCTGTGTCTCACTAATGTTAGATCTTATCATCCATCAAGACAAACTCAGGTAGAAGCAAAAATTGTGTCCAGGAAGGGTGTTTTCAAAAGTTTAGTACTGGGTTAGTTTAGATACTGACTTACCTAATAATAGTCGTCCAGCTCTCCAAGCATGTATGCCGATGGCACACTGGAAACCATCAGTTTTAACAAACTTGTTTACTGACTCACTGTCTTCAAAGGATGTCACACAACGCAAGCAGCAGGCTATGTCATAATCAGTGAGACACCTCCTAGGAATTTACCAGCGAGAAAAGAAAAGATACTTTAAACTTGCAGTACCCTGAAAACACATATATGTGCCTGTTTACTTTTTCTAAGCCTACAATATGTGAGATTTCCTTCTTCTCAAAAATCGGATTTCTGAAAATTTATTTAACGTAATCACCAAAGATTATCTAAACACTTTCAAAATATTTCCAAATTTGCTCTAATCATAAAAAAAAAAAATTGGTTTTCAGTCCCTCAAACTGAAGTACATAAGAAATTTTTGCACTAAACTCAAAACAATATTCGATAGTTAAATATGCCATTTAGCCTGTTTATTAAACTATTTTTACATTATTTTTGAAAATAAATCTAATTTTCCGGTATATTAATCTGTTAAACTAGCTACACGAGGTTTTGACGGGCAAAGAAGTCCTGAAAAGTTCTCGTGAATCTTTAATGTCTATATTTCCCGAATACAGATACACACAGCCACGAAATTTTTGTGAGAATTGCAAACCGGTCAGCGTATGGACCTTTAGAACCTGCAGATATCTTTCAATATCTAAGGGCACTTTGATATTATTCCGTTTTATATTTTAACAAAATAAAAGCTCTTCTAATTGATAAATCTGCCGAATAGAAATATTGCCTTCCCAAAATGCGACCAAAAGGTGACCTCCGATTACATATTTTCGAGGTTAATCGTTGATAGTAGTACCTGTTCACCAAACATAAAACAATTACGAACACTTTATTAGATCGCGAACACTTACCTAAGTCGATCGGCGGTGGAGAAATTTCCAGTTTCCGTCGTCAAAGACGCAAGGAACAAGATCTTCATGAATTTATGTCCAAATCTACTACCGGACAATAAACTTTTCGAGAACAAGTGCTACAAAAATATCAAGACATCGTATTTATATTACATCTAAAGTAAACAGAAATTGTTTACGTGTAAGGTGGAAATCTAAATTGGTAACCACGCGTTGGTATTTGACCCGCCCCGATCCCCGCCCCCAACTGGAACTCATTCTTTACCTAACTCATAAAGATTCACGGTCAAAATGGCGGATGAAAAGCTAGTAAAACATAAGGGTGGATGCCATTGTGGAAAGGTTCGATTTGAAGTGATGGCCCCAGCAATACTTCATGTGTACGACTGCAAGTAAGTTAAGACCTGGAAACTCTGATATGATCAGCCCATCCCAAATCTATGTAGAGACAATGGATTTTAGCAGACGTTGTCAGAGCTTCAAAGTTTGAAACAAAAAAGTTTCGAACTTTGAAACAAGTCCGATTCACAAATATGACTAAGTTACACTCTGTTGTGTCCGCCATCTCCTCACACCCACCGCCCTGATCTTAAAGAAAAAAACTAGCCTGATGTTCTGTAGACTCTTTTTCATTTCATTGCAAAATTAAATTTAGAATTTTTACCAGCTGATCTTTTATTATAGTGTTATCTCTCTGCCATCATAATAAAAAAAATTTACCAGTAAGATGCTTTTTGAAGGTCTCCTATCTCTTTAATAACCTGCTGCTCCAAGTAATTTCAAATCACTGATAACACCATTGGTCTTGATATAAATGTTAATTAACTTATAAAGAGTAGCTGAGGTTATTGACTATTTTTTTACTCTCTTGTGGATGTCAGTCTTCATTTTTGTCGAGCTGGGCAAAACAAGATTCCAAAAAATCATTTTACACCTTTTTGCTCCTTCATAACTTTCTTTTTGCTACACAGCTGCAGTATTTGCAAGAAGAAACAAAACAAGCATTTTATTGTTCCAAAGGATCATTTAACTTTGTTAGAGGTACATACTGTTACAGCAAGTTACCAATTAATCAAACTGTTCAAAACAAGTTACATGGCTTTTTATTGTTGAAAAAATACATCTGATCTTCTTAAGTAGTCTTTACAACTTGCCTTGGATGAATCTCAAATGCCTAAATTAAAACTAATGATGTGAAACACCAAAGTTATCCAATCATGTTTTTTAATAAGTTGAATATCATTGAATATCCATGTCTAATTGCAAATAGTGGTGCTGTGATAGGCTGTGATCCATAGATTGAGTTGTGAGAGCTAAGAGTTGACCAATGCCATTACTTCCATCCCTAGTACTTAAAGGGGTAATACTCTTGGCAAATCAATGATATATCAGTGGATAAATTTTTTTTCTCTAGGGTAAAGACAATTTAACCTGCTACACATTTAATACACATGCTGCAAAGCACCTTTTCTGCAAGACCTGTGGTGTGCAGAGTTTTTACATCCCTCGATCTAATCCAGATGGTTATGGAGTCATGCCTCATTGTTTAGATGAGGGTACAGTGGAGGATGTTGAAGTTGAGGATTGTGATGGTCAGAATTGGGAAAAGTTTATTGCTGAAAATCCTGGAATCAAAGAGCGATCAAAAAAGGAGTGACAGAAGCTTTCCTAATGGATAACCACAGAATGATACCATCTACACTATACTGAACCTGTTCCATTAGACCAGTCACAAATCTCCATAGGGATACATTGAACAGGTCCTAAGATAACCAAACTTATTATTATATTTTTCTAATGAAATATTTCCATTAGAAGCCTATTAGTGAAGATGATGTCCAGGCCTACAGACCTGTCACATTCCTCAAAAAACTCACCTTCTATGTAGAATTATATTTAGCTAAATTTGTACACTCAAATGAAAACATTTATCATCAATTTCTTGGTTTCCACACAACTTGGTTGTAATAAGAGTTTAACCCTTTATCTACCCTGATTAAGCAAGACAGGATTTCTCCTTACAATATCAATACAACATCAAGAAGACAAGTGATGAGAATAAAGAAAAATATCAATTAGAGGAATATTATTTGATTCAGTACCAAATTCTCTGAACTTACATCATGAGAATTGTATAGCAGACAGTGGGGGGAATTGCTTAGGAGATCTTAAGAGTGAAAGTGTTAATGAGAAGTTGCAATATAAAAGGTCCCATGATAAGTTGTCTATACATCCTTGCAGCAAAAATGATGTTGTTGATGATAAGTTACCAAATGAAGTTGGAACTACTCCACATTTTCTGTGAGATTTCTTGCCTTTGGATGTTCATCAAGGTATCTTTCCCAGTTCTGCCAGTCTAAAGCATCACATGGAACAACCTCTGCATTCTTTCTAGTTTCTTCTTCATCCAAACACTGCAGTGAAATGCCACGTCCCTCAGGATTTGAGCGAGGTTGGTAGAATGGGTGGATACCACAAGTGGAGCAAAAGTAGTGTTTAGCTTGGTGGGTGTTGAAGGTATAACAAGATATATGCCCCTCTCCCTTGGAAGAAAAAAATGATGACAATGAAGGGATAATTCGCTGATGAGTGTAAAAGCTGGGAAAGCAAGAAAAAACACAAGGGAGGAATCTCCCCTCACCCATCATTTATCACTTCATCCCAGACCCCCAACTATTTTTCCCTCTTGCTTTCTTGTTTGTCTCTACTGACTGAGATCCTGACTGTTAGAGTTTCCCTTTTAACATTCAAGGTTGCTAGGAAATTATGATCTACTCCAAATACAATTTTTGTCAACATAATCTGATGAAAGGGATGATAGTTTATCTGCTTATAAAAAAATTTGCCTGTCAAGGCTGTAAAAGCCAGGTGTTTATATTTGGGTCAAGAAACTGGTTGACAAGCATGAGCTGATTTGAGATCGAAGTTTCTGATCTGCACTGCAGGGGTGTAAATCATGCCCACTGAAACAGAGTTTACAGGAATAAACTCAAGACAGTTTCAGGAAAGTTACGTGCAAATGAGTTTGAATGTATCAGGTAAAGCTCATTTGCACCCTGAAAATACAACACTAAGGGCTTATGAATACTTGATGGAGGGGGTAAGCTGCCAAGAAGACCCCTCAGGGGAGACTTGAATCAGGGGTGGAGGGAGAACTTTCAATTTGTTATTATACCTACGCATCATTTAGCTTCATGAACTGGAGGAAACCTTCATACCTGTGTCAATTTAAAATTTTCTTTTGGAAGCCAGACGAGAAACATCCCTTTTTTCACACAAATGGTACAGCTGATGACAAATTAACAGTAAGAGACATATTATGTTCACGATCTGCTCCAATAAAGTCAAAAAATAGCTTGTATTACTTGCAGTCGTAAGCCTTCAGCACAGGTTTAGCTAAGACCTCGAAGCGAACTCTTCCACAATGACATCCTCCGGTGTGTCTAACAAGATTAACCGACATGAGCTACTAATAATTAAGAGAATTCAACCCGAACTTCTTCGCCACGGTATAAAACTATTTTGTGTTGGCTTCGCGGTCGGGCCAGTCCCTAAGACGGGCCGGTATGTCACGCAATTTGTCACGCAACCGAAATATCTGTTATTTCAACATTATAGTGATTCTTTTTACAACTGTAAAGCCAATCCCGGAAGTTTAAATGGCCTATTTTTAAGACGTTATTCATTGACGCGACTGTGACCTGGGTGATGAGCAGGATTTAGTGGGAAATTTGTGTTTTGTAATTCACCTGGTTGGGGACAACGCTGCAACATATTTGTTATCTAAGCTCGGACTTGTTTCTAATCTCCTTTCCTAGGTGGAAGCAGTTGGATTCATCGTGAATGTAACCTCCTGTACAACATAGCGCATGCTTTTTCTCTCTCTAGGGTAATGACAACCCTAAGTAACTTGCTATAAATTCAATACACATACTGCCAATATGACTGACACAGGTCTTCCTACCAAATTACCGCATAACGATATACCATCTACACTATACTGAACCTGTTCCATTAAATTGATCACAAATGACCATATGAGTACATTAAACAGTTCCTAAGTTAACAAAACTTAGTATTGTAAGTATTTAGTGTAATATTCCCTCAAAATTAACAGAGATGATGTCCGTGCCAGCAGGCCTGTGGCATTCTGCAGATGCTGCTACGTTAAATATTTTTTTGTTAAATTGTACACGCAAATTATACAATATAACACAGTATTTCTTGTGTTGAGATTTCTGTTAACTTATCTTTCCTTTACAACTTGGTTGTACAAGGAGTTTACCCCTCCAAACTAACACAAGAATGGGTCAAAGTCAATATGTGAGCAACTGTGCACCACCCCTCCCTTAACACAGCAACAGTCAACTGATTACAAGTTAGGGTTAAAGTTGGGTTTGGGGAGGGGTAGGTGCACAGTTGGTCAGATTCTGTCATTGATTCATGAGAATTGCATAGCATGCAGTAAAGAGAATTACCGATGAGATCTTGAGAATGAATGGGTTAACAGGAAGTTGTATGTCAGCTAATAATTCATCAACAACTGAATTAATTAAAATTGAATACTACTCCACATTTTCAGTGAGATTTCGGGCTTTTGGATGTTCATTAAGGTACTGTTCCCACTTCTCCCAGTTTGTAGCATCACATGGAACAACTTCTGCTTTCTTTTTAGTTTCTTCTTCATCCAAACACTGCAGTGAAATGCCACGTGCCTCAGGATTAGTGCGAGGTTGGTAGAATGGGTGGATGCCACAAGAGGAGCAAAAGTAGTGCTTAGCTTGGTGGGTGTTGAAAGTGTAACAGGATATATGCTCTCCTCCCTTGGAAGAAAAAGAAAATAATGAGAATGATGTCAATGTAGGGATGATAAGGGATTGAATTTAAAAGCAACCAAGAGATATTACAAGGGAGGGGGGGGGGGTAGAGGACTATCAAGAGGAAAGCAAGGACTCTCCCCTTGCCCCCTTACACATCCTTTTTCACTCCTTTCCAGACCCCCACCCAATTTTTGCTTAATTGCTTTTTTGTTCGTTTATGGTGACTGAGAACCTGACTTTAAATAGTCTCCCTATGAACACCCAGGGTTCTTGTGAAAGTATAATCACTTTAAAAGAATTATCTCTATATGATTTGTTGAAGGCAATGATGCTTGAACCAGTTTTGAAAAAATGTTGTAGTCAAGGCTGTTCTGACATTCTGTGGGCATGAGAATCACGCTTTAGTTGCAGAGAATATCCCTGGTACAATCACAAGATTGTTATGTGCAAAGAGAGTTGGAATTTATCAAGTATAGCTTATCTTGCCATGGAAATAAAACAACAACACAGAAAATACTTCGAGTTTAAAAAAACTTAATGAAAGGGGTAATCTCCAGGAGGAACCCCTCTGGGGGGCTTGTATTGGGGGTGGAGTTGGGGCTTACCTAATTATGTCAACCGGTCACTTTGCATGATGCACTGGTGAAATTCTTCATACCTGCGTTAGTTTGAAATATTCCTTTGGGAGACAGACGAGAAGCATCCCTTTTTTCACACAAATGGTACAGCTGATGACAATTATGAAAAAATTAGAGGTAGATTATGTACAAAACCCACTCCGTTACATGTCAAATCTAAAAAAACTTAAAAATAGCGTCCTCTTACTTGCAATCGTAAGCCTTCAGCACGGGTTTAGCTAAGATCTCGAAGCGAACTCTTCCACAGTGACATCCTCCGGTGTGTTTAACAAGATCAGTAGACATGATTTACAAGAAATTAGGAGGACTCACCTCAAAATTCTTCGCCTCGGTTACTAGTTTACGTTGGCTATGCATCCGGGCCACTAGTAACTCACGCAATCTGTTTTAGCTAAAATAAGTCACGCAATGAAATTACTTGTTGACTGAAGTTATAGCTGTTTTCACGCAGGCGTTCCTTGACGTGATTTGAATTAGGTGAAAAGTAGGATAAATAGAGTAATTTGCTCTATTAAAAAGACAAAAATAAAATAAAAGAATTTGAAATTGCTTTGAATGGAAAATTTCGCAGCAGTACATTGTTTAACTGAATTGCGGATTGTTTCTTATCTCTTCTGTCTTAAGGAAGCTGGTCGACTCATCGTGAATTTTCAAAATTCCTTTATAATACAGCACACCGCGCTTGTCCTATCTAATTTTCATTTTGCCATCAAGGTATATCTAACAGATACCGTGTTGCCTGGTCTGTAAGAGATCACCGATGACGTCAAAATGTGGCAAGAACTGAGAAGGTGGCGCAGCAGGAAGGGGAGAGGAGGCTGGGAACGTTTGGGGTGGGTGAGGGAGGGGAGGCTTAAAAGCAAGATCGTGACATCTTGTTCAAATCAACTTCAGTCAATAATTTACAAACTCGGGTTATGAATTGATTATAAGTTTTAAACAAATTACTTCAAATTTGCAAACTTTAGAAGGGGAAAACTCTTTTTTTTTTTTTTAAAAAAGGTCACAAACATAGGTCTAATAGCTGTACATACAAGTGATAATTTCTTTCCTGAGGGGAAATCAACTTCAGCAAAATGAAAATTTAGGTCTTGTGACTTAAAAACAATAACCAAAAAATACCTTTTTCTTGCTCAAAAGGGTATTGAGTTTTTGCAATTTTTTCAACAAAATACAGTACTTCCATCTGTTACCCTGTACATAAAACAAAGTGAAAAGAACATTTTTGTCCAAGTATTATTTATTTTCAAACATCCAAAACCAATTTTAAAAAAATATCACATCAATGTACAGATGGTAAGCCAGCATTTAAGTCATCACGTGGGGAACCAGAGACCCAAAAACTACTTCTCAGAGTGTGGCTTAAAATAAATAATCACTTCCAACTATATAAACAATGAAAATACTGTTTGATATTCAAATAATTTACATACAACAAATTTGATATCATTCTTTGGCCTCACACAGCTAAGTAGCAGCATTATAACAGCACATCATGAGGTTGTTGTAGATTTGAACACTATGGGCAAATCTTATCAACTCCTAACTACCTCCTGAACATTTCCCATGGAACATTCTCAAGGGGTGCAACCTACAATACTACCTGAATGAGTATGTAACAACAGACATGGTTATACAGTTCTTGATACTCAAAAGACTCAAGAAAAAAAGCAGGGTATAAAATCTAGCCCCTTAACCCTTAGAGTTGTACAATCAGGTTGCCAATTTACCCTCTTGGTAGCTCAACTGTCACTCCTTGTGAAGAAGTTAAAAGAATTTGGCTTAATACCAAAACAATGATTCTTAAGCCTCTTGAAAAGGAAGTCTTTCTGGACCAGAAGTCTTATAGTCAATAGTCAGCTAAGGCCATGGTGGTATATTTCCATCCAGAGTTCCCTTTTATTGCCCCCAACCCCTGACTCTTGGTGCTACTGCACATTGTCAGTGTAGTTTGAGGCACCTGGATGTTCCATCAAGTACTTTTCCCAATTTTCCCAGTCAAGGGCATTAATAACGACTGTATCAATTTTTTGTACAGTTCCTCCATCCAGATAATGTAGTGAAATGCCATAAGCCTTAGGATTACTGCGAGGTTGATAGAATGCATGAATTCCACATGTTGTACAGAAATAGTGTTTAGCTTGATGGGTGTTATAAGTGTAACAAGAGATGTGGCCTTCACCCTAAAAACAAAAGAAAAACAAACTCATAACCATTGAATCACCAAAATGCCAATTGGGCAGGGAGAATCTGCACACCAGTTGCAGTAAAATCAGATTTGCATTAACAAGCAATAATTGGATGAGGTTGAACATATCATGAATTATCAAAGCAGAGGTGGCAGACTTATCTGCCAAAGCCAAAGGCTGAGGCAGATAACACAGACACAAGGTTTGATAATTCATGATATCAAGTGAAAAACAAATTTAACATTTTTTAAACAACCTGCAACAAAACACTGAAAAAAAGTTTAAGAACACTACAAGGACTAAAGGCTTGCTAACTAGGCAGAATTGAAACTCAACTTGATAAATGCAATATCTGCTGCAGATATTTCATTTTTATGTCAAAGTCACACACTATTGTATATTGATTGAATGTTCTTAACCAATCAGATTTTCATAGTAAGTCTAATGCATGTAATAGGCTTGATGAATAGAGTCAGGACAGGAGATCATCCTTTTTATCACAAGTAGGTGATGACAGTTTTATTGTTGAAAACTTGTTGATTAAAAATGTATCAACTCACACAGCCCTAACGTCGTGTTCACCTCATATCTCAGAAAAATATGTATTTACAATTGAGTTATACACTACAAACACTGCATACTCAAATTTAACAAACGTGTGAAAGATATGTTGGATACATAATTTTATATACCTGGAGAAGTTTAAAGTATTCTTCAGGAACAAGAACAGGTGTGATCCCTTTCTTCACACATATGGTGCAACTAATGAAAACACTTGTAAGTTAGTGTCAAACATATGGATTTTTCGCATAAATATCATGAATAGTGCAATTTAATTGGCTTCGCAGCTTGCTACCTACTCCTCGACTGTCGAGCTCATAATCACAAATTGTTAAACCATGTAAAACAAACTCAGTAAAAAGGAACATTTACTTGCATTTCCAAGCCTTCAGCACGGGTTTAGCTGAGATCTCGAAGCGAACTTTGCCACAGTGACAACCTCCGATGTGTTTAACAAGATCGACAGCCATCACAAATAGTAGCCGAATTCTTGGGTGGTTCTTTGAGTCCATGAAAACCTTCAAAACTAAGGGATGGCATATGTTGCTTATTTTTTTCAGGTTACCTAGTTCCCAGGATCCCACGGGACTGACGGCTTAAGAGAAGGGACGACATACCTTAAGCTTCGAAATCGTTCCTTGTCTGAAAATTGTTAAACTACCGACGACAGCATACAATTTTTCTACCGCATTTTTAATGATTTCTCAGCAGCAGCAGCTTCTTTCCAATGGTTGTCTCTCATCTACTTACCTTTTAAACCACAGGAGTGATGAAAATCTCACTTCCCCCAACAATTACAAGAAATTATTCCACTGCACAGTTGATGGAGATAGGCAAACCAGCCAACTAGATGGTGCAATCTCTATTAAGCTTGATATAAAATCAAATTCTCCAAACTCCTTTTGAGGGAAAAGTGTTGAATCAAATGGGAAGAGACTATCACTGATCTTGAGACTACAGTGTACATGGCTAAGAGATTCTATTCCATTCTAAACAGTTAACCTTTTAATTTCACCTTAGCCCTTTCTTAAAATAAGGACTACATAAGGACTACAATATAATTTAAATAATTTCATAAGTTTTAACAATAACTATTCCATGCTGCAGCTTAATAGTGGCAGTCTCAACTCATGGTTGTTTAACTAATATCATTACATCTATCTGAATAATAGGACTGCTCCAAAACATGATATGCACCAATAAAAGAGAAAAAAACTGATAGTGTTTTTACAAAGAACATCCATTGACCCAAAAGGATGCAAAGCTACCTTATTTTCTGGGTAAACTTGCTGTATTGCATGGCAAAGGGCACTTTTAGAGTGAGTGTACACCAAAACCTAAGTAATAATCACGGCTAATCAGGAGCATATTTTGCAAGGAGCCAATGAGAAATCAAAAGAAAAACATATAGCTCTCACATTACTTTTGCCAGTTATGAAAAATTTGCAATGATTTTGCAATCTCTAAAACATATGTGATGCAATGTTTGATTAGAAACCTCTTAAACTGCAAAGCTATAGCAATTGAAGATGTTAAACCCTCACTTCTGTTGAGGATTGATTGATTAACTAATCAGAATACCTGATCTCGTACAAATTTATCATTATTACTTAATGACAAGCTCTGTTTGTACTACCTTTATAATTTTGCTTGCTGTGTATGGCTTAAAAATTCATCTCCTTCTTTAAGAAGTATAAAAGTACTTAAGTATCCTCAAGGTAAACCTCTACAAAAATGAATTGATGGAAGACAAAAAGATCAAGTTCCAGTCACTTTAGACACAGCTGACTTTAAATTAAACTACAGTTCCACTCAGTAGTAAGTTAACAGTCCTTTGAAACTTAATTGTGGATACTTGATCCTTTATATGCAAAACTATTTCATAAAATGTGCAAGACAGCATTACCTATATATCAAATTGCTTATCACAGAGCCAATGAAAAACTAGAATCTACTTTTCTCTCATAACTATCTCCTTACCTTCCTAAATTATAAACATAGAAGCCCTTTCACTTCCAATATTTCAGTATCAATTCTATTTACTCTGTGTAACACATTTCTTATGATTCCAAAGCTGACAAGTTGGTGATGAATCAAGCAATATCCTCTACTTTGATTATTCTCTTTCTCCTCGTCACCTCTCTAATGAACAATGTAATAAAGCAAAGGCACAATCATTTGTTGATATTTCTTGGAAGTGAAAGGGTCAGTTTGTTTGTGATTTACTATGTTGTCAAGCCGTCATATGAGGGGTCTACTTTGAGAGGGTAGCAAAGGGTCTAGATGTGAAGTGAGATTAAAGCCAAAATTAAGTCAAACATGATGTGTGAACCCTGGTTTTTTTTTTTTCATTTTGTGAAAGCCTCAACATCTCCCTGAAACTTTGCTCCAAGAAGAGAGCTTTGAAATTCACCCCTTTGAATTTGAAATGTATAAAATGCTGTTAAAAGTATATATGATTTGGAATTTCTCTAAAATTTGGGCATAAATGGGATCAGGACCCTCCCCCCCCCTTTGCTACCCTACTTTCACATCTCTTCTAGTATAGGCTTTTATGACCAAATTACAATGGGTTCACTTACCTCACTTACCCCAGTATGACCTACACAAGGACAATTTTTTTTACAATCAAAGGCTTGTTTAGTTGGTGGTCATTTCCTCATCTTGTGATGTTAATGTTTGATTTAGGGGTGATATTGTAGGGAAAAATTACCGATAGATGCTAGTCACTCTAACTGGCCAAAGGGTTTATTGGAAACCTGTTGACGTGCTTTGTCTATCCCTACAATTTCAGTTTACAAATAGTACTTGAATTATGCATTAGCTCCATGATCTTGTTCTCTGTTTTCTATGACTGTCACCTCCATATCATCATCATCATCCTCTGGTTTGGGACTTGGTACCTCATCCCGCCTGATATATGTAGCTCCCAGCAATGATGGGTTTGGACAGCAACAGGTTCTCTGCATTGCCAGAATCAGTGACTTCCTAAACTTCCTTAAACGCCAGGCAAAAACAAAAGGATCCATGGCAAACTTCCACAACAGGAAAAGCTGGGCAATCATCAATGCAATATACCCGTTCAATGTAAAGTTGAACAGCACTAGGGCTAAAGTTATACAGAATGGCCAAACAGTTATGATCAACATTGCTGTCAAGATCAATGTTCCATACACAAAATCTTTTTCAGCCTGTCGTCTCCGCTGTTCTGACTCAGTAGCTTCTGCAGAAAGTCCTTCCTGTCCTGTATTTTCCCCTAAATCAGCATTTCGATGTCGTTCAGCCAGCTTACGGAACTGGAAGTAAATGGCTATGTACAGCACTAGAAGGGCAATAGTCAACAGTGTTACATGCAGTATCAAGTCCGTCAAGATGTAGGCGAAGTCATCAACATCAAACATTTCAGGCAGCAATGCGAAAAATATTGCATAAATCCAAATGAAAACCACTCCGTTGCGCGCAGATTTTGGGCTTACGAACTTGTCGTAAATTCTGGGGCTGTTTATCAGTAAATACTGAATAATCCCCAGTCCTAACATAATGAGGAAGGATGCGTTCATAGTGAAAAATGAAAAAGCTTGAGCGAAGCGAAGAAATTTCCACACGTCTTCTGAATCGGAGGTGTAGGCCCAGAGATAGAAAACCACATAAGCTGGCTCCACGATCAAACCAGTCAGGAAATTGGCGCTTGTCAAGCCAGCGATGAAGATCGCCGACGGAGTTCGAAGACACTGGAGCGGGTCTTTGTAATACGTAAACAGAAACACGCCATTGCTAATAACTGTTGTTATAGCAAGTACAAACAAAACCATGATGGAAAACGCTTCTACCATGAAGTAGACATGATAATCTTCAGAGTATGTAGAATTTGTGGCATTTGTAAGATTGGATGAATTCATGACTTGTTTGCGGAAAATATTCAGCCAGCGCCTAAGTTACAGATCTGATATAACAGCTGGACGACAGCAAATTCAGAGCTTTAACACTTCCTCGGAGGGTTATTTTCAAAGCAATTCTTTAGCAACCACTGTTAGAGGGAAGAGTCTTCGAGATCTATTTCGTAACGGCGAAGTTACCCAAGCATTGTGACTATATGATCAAAGATGGAAAATTGCAGCTTGCAAGCTGCGCACTACTGATCCGCCCACGCCAAATGCCGTCGGGACCTGGGTGAAAGTCACGCAAACGTATCCGATGAGGTTGTGTGACTAAAGAATAACAAAAAAAAAAAGTTGTAGATGAAAAATGTCTTTCATATTTCTTTACTTTCAGCAACAAAAGCATATCTCGTAAATTATATTAATAAGAATGACCTCTGCTATGGAGAAGATAGCACTGTTCAACAGATGTTCCTTATAATTCCAAATTCGTTAGAAGTCACCCAATAATGTTCTTTCACTGTTGGCGTCAGTGAAAGCGAAGACAAACAACCGAACAAAAGAACAAATAAACAAAGAAAGTGTATTTGCAGCCTTGCCTTCAGATTGCTGTCGCGTGATCGCTCCCTAAAACTCGTATAATACAGGACAGGCATTTCGAATCCTGGAAACCGCAGCTGAGGTTTGTAAATTATTAAGATCTTAGCTTTTGATGGTTTTTCGCCTCAAGTTTCACCGCAGTCATTACCGAACAAATATTAATAATAAATAAGTTTTTTTTCCTCTAAAAGTAAAATAATCATTTCTTTGTTTCTTCTGTATATTTGCAGAACAATCAATTCCTTAGGTCCGAATAATGTTGACGAATTTCAATGCCCGAAGCATCTAAACATTGCGGGCAAAAGGGGCAAAAGTATTTGATCTCTAATTTCTCATATGAATACTGAACTATTATTTTTAGTGAGGAGTCTCATTTCCGCGTCTGCCGGAACGAAGCTGAGTTCGTAGAGAAGTGGACCACGTACAAGCTTTATTTGGTTCTTACGTCCCTTTCAAAGACCCTCTCGTGTTTTCATAGCCGAAGAAGATATGTCAAGTTCATCGAATGCGACATATTCCTCCAGCGGTCCCCATGAGGACTTCGACATTTACTACGAGATAGACGTAGCCTCCATCGTTGTCATGCTGTTCTTAGCTGTTGTAACGGTTATCAGTAATGGGGCTTTTTTATGGACTTTCTACAAAGATCCACTAAAATGTCTCCGAAAGCCGTCTGCAATTTTCATCTCCGGTTTGACGAGCGCTAACTTTGTGAGCGGCCTGATTGTGGAGCCATCTTTTGTGGCGTTCTATTTCCGACATTTCCTCTCGCACTCAGCGGAATTTCTTCAGTACTTCAGTGTTGCGCAGTTGTTTGCTTTTATGACCACAACTACCTCATTCCTCGTTACTTTGGCACTGGCGATAGTTCAATACTTACTTATCAAGTTTCCCAGCAGTTATCAGAAAATCGTGAGCCCTGTATCAGCATTTGTCGGCGTACTTTCCATTTGGATTTATTCGTTAATTTTTGGCTTGATTCCATTGATGTCTACGGTCAACAGATTTGCATATGTGTTGACGAACCTTGTACTTCATATAATGATACCGACTGTTTTACTTGTAATCTTGTACATAGCTATTTATTTGGAGTTTCGGAGTCGTTTTCAAGTTAACTCTGACAGAAGAATGGAAGTACAACAAGCCTCATTTCAACTCACAGAATCCGAGGAACAGCGACGAAAAGCAGAAAAGGATTTCGCCGTCGGAACGTTCATTTTGACCTTTGTACTAATAATTCTTGTTTGGCCATTTTGTGTGTCTCTGTACATGGTGAACTGTTGTTTCACAGTGAGAACAGCTTTAGCAGTGAGAATCGCTCAACTTTTCTTACTGTGCAAGTTTGCCGTGGATCCGTTCCTGTTTGCTTGGCGTTTTCAAAAGTATAGGAAGTCGTTGTTTCTAGCAATGCAAAGTATCTGTTTTTGTTTCAAGCCGACGTTACCGCGCGCCATAATTGTCAGAAAAAATGAAAAAACCAGTCCTAAAACAGATGAGGATGATGATGATGAAGAGGGACTCGAAGTAACTGTCGTGAGGGACTGATTAAGATTAACACTTTTAAAAGATTGATATAAGATAAGGCTAATCTGTGACTAATCTTCTCAGGCGTTCTATGGGATGTCACGCAACATTCCTCACAAAAGGGGCTTTATTCGAGGCAGAATTATGTGACATCTTTAACGGCTTTAGAAGAGTATAATGTTTGGCAAACGCCACATATATAATTCAGGAATATTAGTAGATCTCTTGCATGAAGAACGTAGAGGGCAAATTCTAATAAATAGTGGTATATCTTAGAATGGTTTTAGAATGTCTAGGGATGTCAATTCTTGCTTTCACGCATTCAAAGCCATGTTTGTGATCAGTAACCCTATTACTTTCAAGTTGATCAATGTTGGTATGTCCTGCATTTATTTGACGAGTAGAATCATTAAAATCATTCTTTTCAATTGTTTTGTAGAGGAACTCTAACGCTTGGCGGAAAGAGTAATATTCCTGTTAAAATGATTTTTATTTTATTTATCTATTCCTGACAAAATTACTGTACAAGACTTTACACAGTCTAGCGATACATTATTTTACGCTAGAATGGTGCAGTACACTAAAAAACTACCCTACCATATTACTAATACTAGCACATAATAATTACTACATTACAACATAGAGATTACAATACATCAGTGAACACTATAATTCATCAATACTACTATTCAATAGTTACAGTTGTATTTTACAAAAACTATGATGAGTTAACAACATATTCCTGTCCGATGCAATGTTCTGCCCTATTTAGTGGGTTGCTTTTATCTTGGCTATGAACACCTACCTATAAAGACAGATATTGCATTTATATGAATAAAATTCAGCTTATAATATAAGGTGTTTCAGATATAATGTAGTCTTCAGCAGTATCAAAACATCCAAAAATAACTTGTTCTGGTGTTACAGCTAGAGTTACTACATTGGTCAATAGTAAGATGAAATACAGTGCCAAAATGATTTTGTTGCATTAAGGGATTCTACCTCTGATTTGCAAAGGCGCAGAGAGGTGAGTCGATCTTTTTAAATTTGAAAAGGTTTTGTGGGATATTGATCAAATGAAGCCTTTAAGTGCTACTGTGGTTCTTTCTTTATCCACTCCGAGCTTTCGCCGTTCTACGGCATCATCAGGGAGGACGATAAAATATTTGCGCAATGGTTTTAAACGTTGGAGGTGCCACTGTAAATTAGCATAGTGTAAAACTAGCCAGTAGGACGCATGAAAACTAGTGCCGTAAAAATATGTTCTAAAATATGTGTTAAAAACAGTTAATTAAAATAGCTCATTAAAATAGAAGATCGTTAAGTTCAGTGCATTCCTAACGGGAGTTCAGTCCCGGTTTGTGCTTTCTGATGTAATACGCTTCGTACAATCGCAGACTGACACGACACGATTCCTACATGATCGAACAAAAGAACACTTGACCAACGACAACTCGTCGGTAAAAAAACATCTCACAACACACCATCGCAACAACAGCCATAACATTGAAGTCAAAGTAATCACGCGTGAAAATGACCCCGTCAATCTGCGATTGTACGAAGCGTATTACATCAGAAAGCACAAGCCGGGACTGAACTCCCGTGAGGAATGCACTGAACTTAACGATCTTCTATTTTAATGAGCTATTTTAATTAACTGTTTTTAACACATATTTTAGAACATTTTATCACGCCATTAGTTTTCATGCGTCCTACTAGCTAGTTTTGCACTATGCTAATTTACAGGGGCACCTCTAACGTTTAAAACCATAGCGCAAATATTTTATCGTCCTCCCTGATGATGCCATAGAACGGCGAAAGCTCGGAGTGAATAAAGAAAGAACCACAGTAGCACTTAAAGGCTTCATTTGATCAATATCCCACATCATTACGACATGCCACTAAAGGACACGTTCAAACGTTTAGTGAAAAGGTTTTCTTTGGCGAAAACAACGATTTTGTTCAAAATATTCCCATATAATTGTATTAAGAGTAGTATGAAACGGTAGAGATCAGATTTCTTTATGCTCTACCGAAAAGGTAGGGTGTTTTAGAATTAATAATATACATGAAAAAATTACTCAGTTCTGATTGGTTAAGATAAATGCAGTTTTCAGGTAATTCAATGCAGAAGAGGCTTAAATTCAGTGCAAAGAAAGTAACAAACCAGACGCTCTGATCGGTCAATACTCATAGAAAATCACAGAGAGCCAGTAAAATGCGAGCCTTGGATGTCGCGACATTTAGATACGCTGAAAATTTGCGAGAGAAACAATGGCCGGCGTATTAAGTAGGTTTTCTGTCGCCACAGCAACAAAGATACAGCGGCTGAAAAACAGCTCTAACAACGAAAACACTGTTGGTTGTCGGTTTGGAAAAAGTGGTGTTTAGAGAAGGGAATTGCCAAGGAAATCGAAAATTACGAGCCGACCCAGCTTAACACTTTACTCGAGCGATTCTTCGCCGAAATTAAACCTCGAAACGACGATTCTATTTCTTTAGAAACTTACCCCGCTTAATTCTTTTGTTTTCAAGATTGCGCTTTCGAATGCAACCTTTTTTTCTTTCATAAGTATTTATTTCTTTTTTCACTACCTTCATACAAATTTCCTCTTAATCCTGAAATTTGACCGTGGGCTTGGGGTTGGCTTTGGTTTTTAAAGTTAAAGTTAAGCAATACTGTCGCCACATTTAGGAACTAGTAACACTCCTAACATACTTGATTTATATGAGGTTGGGTTATGAATAACGCTGAAATAAAGGATGTATCTTTTGGGAGCAGGTTTTTCTCATACTAAGTTCATTTATCAGGCTAATAGTATCTTATATTTCAACAGAAAGTGGAGGGGAGCTGTCCACATTCTCTGTCCTTTCCCACGAAAATTGTTCCTTAAATTATGCATGCAGTTGCGACAGCTTGTTTTTAAATTTGACCAATCACCCTTGGGTTGTTAAAACTATATAAAAAAAAAAAGTTTCTCATTGGAAAGCTGAATAATCAACGAAACTGTAATCGGTTGAATCCGGCCAAAATTTGCATTTCAGTTACCAATCGATCCAGCACTATGGCTGACGTTTCGTTTCCACTGGACGAATATGAAGTGATAGAAGCAAATGAGATTCAAAACTATGTTGAACAAAATGGTGTGAACGGTATTTCAGAGTTCTTGAAGGAGAAGTTGGATACTTGGAAAAAAACAGAGGTTCACCTTGGAATCACTGGCGACTCAGGAACTGGTAAATCGAGTTTTGTCAACGCGATAAGAGGGTAAGGAAACTCATAGCAATGTACTAGGGCTGAAGTTTGCAACCTCAACTTTTCTTAGTTGGCTGTGGCGATCAGTTGGGGTCGTCAATAACAGTGCGGTAGCTGAAAAACAGCTCTAACAACGAAAACACTATAAAAAGCACTGCTTTTTAGTTGACGGTTTGGAAAAATTGGTTTATAAAGAGGGGAATTGCCATGGAAATCGAAAATTATGAGCCGACCCAGCTTATTACTTTACTCGAGCGATTCTACGCCGAAATTGAAAAAAAACATGGTTAAACCTCGCAAACGACGATTCCATTTTATCGAAAGTGATTCGGACACAGACTGAACAATTCCTTGGACTGTATAGCCGGACTTTGAACTTTTTGCTCCTTAAAGATGTTAAAATATCATTGTTTTGATCATACGCGGTTGTTTTGATCGAACACACAAAGTCACTTACAGGGTTTGAATAAATTATTTTTGCACCTAAATGACTGATGGGTAAATTTTGAAGTAAAAAACAAAAAACAGATGAATCATGGGCTTAAAGGGTCTTACTCACCTTTCTTTTTAACTAGTGTACACGGCTCGAATGTAGACACGCACCGTCGAGGAACTAACTATTGAAAAAAAATTTTTTTTCATCAAATTTAAGTTGATTTCTAAAACCTAAATTTTCCAAAATAAAGTCAAAAGCTTAATTTCACGAAAAAACATGTAAAAACATATGTTAAATGATCTGTAAAAAATTAAACCACCTGTTCCTTTCCTAGGCTCGCTGATGATGATATTGGTGCTGCCGAAGTTGGCGTTGTTGAGACTACTTTAGAGCCCACATCCTTCGATCACCCAGAAAATCCAAACATAAAGATCTGGGATTTGCCAGGAATTGGAACACAAAAATTTCCTGACCTGGAAACGTACTGCGACAAAGTACAGTTCGACAAGTATCATACATTCCTTATTTTTTCAAGCAGCCGATTTACCAGGAACGACGTCTTATTGGCCCGAGAGATCAAGAAACAGGGCAAGTCTTTTTTTTTCATTCGCACAAAAATCGATGAAAACTATCGAGCTGAGAAGCGAAAGAAATTTTTCAATGAGGATAAAATGCTGCACGACATCCGCATCGACTGCTTGAAGAACCTGGTTGACGAAGGTTACAACTCCATCAGCGGTGAAGACAACATCTTCCTGATAAGCAACCATTATCCAATCAAGTGGGATTTCGATCGACTAACGCGAGCGATTCTCGATGCATTGCCAATATATCAGCGAGAGAGCCTCACCTTGTCTCTCAATGCCCTAACCAGCTTATCAAAAGAAATTCTAAAGAGAAAAGTTGAGATTTTCAGAGGGCGCATGTGGCTCGTTGCAGGAGCATCTGCTGCAGTCGCATTTGTTCCAATTCCTGGGCTATCTTATGGTGTTGATATCGCACTGGTAACTTACGAAATCAATCAGTTCCTAGCCCAGCTTGGTATTCCTAAAGAGGGGTCTCAAATATTTGAGATTCTTGGTGATACCACTAAAAAACAGGTCGTCTCTCTTTATCTCAATTTTGCCAGTGCCGCCGGAATTGCCTCGTTTTTGGCCAAGGGAGCTAGCTCGGCAGTAGCTGCGGAAGAAGTTGCTCGTTTTATTCCGTACATAGGGTCAGCAATAGCTGGCACTTTGTCCTTTGCTGGCACATTTGCCGTACTTCATGTAGCTTTGAATAGAATTGAAGCAGTAGCATTAGCTGTTCTGGCGGACGCTGCCCAACGATCAGTAGACGATTTTGATCTTGATTAAACTTGTACTAATCCTGCGTTTTGGTTAATTTTATATGTTATTCATAGCACAAAGCTAAATTGCAAGTCAAGTTGAGATGGTGGCAAAAACCTAGCTGAAATCACTCTCTTTCTTCACGATCAGATAGAATTCTTTTCTAGTTTGTTTAATAGCAATTTAATTAGAATACATCGCCACTGCAATTTAATTAAAAAACCTGGCAAGTAACTTTCTGCACAAGGTGACACTGGAGACAAATTTATTAATTCATAAACGAAGATATAAAGCTATCTTTATCATTTCTTTGAGACCGATTCTAGCTTTTTCTTTTCATTTACATACTCACGGGTCTTCGAAGTCACTTGTGACTCGTTCGCCGGCTTAAAAACCTCTTTTCATGTGGTACACATATCACTGATTCGTGAAGAATGTAACGGTTTTCACTTAAATTTAAAAATATATCGTAAACCAACAAAGTGAAGCCAAACCATCAAAAGTGCCCACAGTATTAAAGGCAATGTCAGCTCTTTCAATAAAATTAAAGAGTGTAACTATCTTTGCCTACCATTCAGCCAGTGAAGTCCATTAGATATTATCCATAAGAGTTGTGCCAATCTCAGTTTTGTTTTACTACAAGGTATGTTTGATTAATTAATTGTTTGGAAAGTAAAGCAATAGGTAGGTATAATTAGACAATGAGAATACTATCTGTTGTAGTTAAATGTTGTTAGGATAATGATAATATTAGGAAGATCGGTTAAAATAGCTTTGTAAATGAAGAACTGTGAAAACTTCGGTTTTCATTGCTTAATTGATGGAACATCGCACATGGTGATTATAATTAATTGATTTTTTTGTTATTTTCTCCTAGAACACTGAATTTATTCCGCCTATTTGTTAGCGAGTAGTTGAATGAATCTTTGTAGCAAAGAAGTTCAGTTAATTGTTGAGAGATGTAGCTGTTTTTCAAGAACTTTTACTCGAAACTCGAACTCACCTTTGGAAGACGTTTCATGGCCGCGTTCAAGGGACTTCCCGCCCTTGAGTAGAAGTACAAAAGCCAAATTAATCCATTCACGCTCGATATGTGATTTGTCGAGGCTAGAGGGCCATCGTGTACGACCGCTTCAGACGAGTCAGATGACCAAATTTGCCCCTGAGGAATATCCTATGATATTCCTCAATTTTAAAACCTTGAGTCCAATGCGCTAAAAATGTTTATTTGAAGTTAAAACGGTCTAGAGAGCATTCTATTGGAGAGAGAGATTTTTTTCCTGAAATGGCCCTGAAATATCAACGAAAGATTGTAACAGTAACCTGAATATGCCTCGGCTAAAACCGACGAAAATTCGGTAATACATCCCGAATGATATTCTAAATTTGCAAACCTTCGTTTGCAAATTCAAAGTGTTCGTCTAAGATTGAGTTCAAGCTGAGAAAACATTTAGCTGTTGTTACAGAGGAAACGACATGTTTGTTTGTTCATAAAGTCGAGTGCACACTGAAAAGTATACATCTCACGCAGCAAACGGTAAGCTGTCGGTATACATTTTTTTCCTGTGCGTCGCTAAAATATTTGATGGATACTAAACACAGTAGCCTCCATTTGGGGCTAAATTATGCCCGTATATTTGTCCTTAAACATTATCGGTTCCCCGAAGCCCACGGTTTTCGTAAGCTTTGCTCTGGGGAAAACTGTTCGCTTTACGGACAAACATCCGAGCCTATTTTTGCGCCAAATGAAGGTTATTGTTTATATAATTTCGAGCTAATGTTTATCACCCAGCACGAGACGATTAAAATATTGAGGCAAATATTTTTCAAAATAGACGCTTTCCGATCTCGACATTTCTGAGAAAAAGGCAAATAGAATATTAGAAAATTAAGCTCATTTAACGTTTACTTTAGAATTATCCAAAACAATTTACTTCCCTCAAGCTCAGTGAATATTTTTGATGCCGTTTTTTTAAAGTACATTGGATAACAAATCGTAAAGAAAGAGCCACGGTTTTCTCTTGCACTCTGCAAATAACCTGTTTGACCAAATTCATATGCGACGATGAAGCAATTAAGAGCGATTAAATATTTAAATTACCATGTCGTATTTTCACACTGACGGATAATTTTGATGAGGCCTTCGATGATTCCACAGAACAAATCGTAAATAAAGAATGAAATTTCTGTAAAAGGAGGAGCAGAAGAATAGGATATGTTTCTCGTTAGTGTCGTTTGCGATCTCAACCACAAAGCGTTTTGTAGGTTATCAAGGTTCTGCTGATTCGATGTTTGTCTTTTTTTTTTAATCTTTTTTTAATCACTACAAAGATGTGGAAAGCTACGGGCGTGACATAAATAATAAACATTCTCTTTTGTAGTAAAATGTAAACTTTCTTAGGTACAACAGATCTGTCACTAATTAATTACTGACCACTGGCTTTTATTCCACATGTACAGACTTTGGTAAAAAAGTGGCAATAAATTGTATTTGAAGTAAAGGTGTCAAACTGTCTAAACAACAAAGCGCACAAATACTTGTTACAACTAATGACTTCTTCAGAAATTCAATACATTTTTTAAAACAATTATCAACTGAAAACATTTACTTGCGGTCCCCCAAAAAAACAGAACTACAGCCTGCTTTTCAACAGTAGAAATGTTCCTGAATCCTCTCGAACCATTGATGAGATCAGTTTCCAATCAATAATCTTTTGAAAAAGCTCAACTCTAAGTAACTGTATTAAAGGTTTGAGTCATTTCGCAAAATGACATTAGTCAAGGTTACCCATTAACTGCGGACACCTTTACTGCGGCGAAAGCGAAACTTCTGTAAAACGGTTGGCATGTCTCCCGTTGATGTACCCGTTCCTTTCCTTTGCCCGCCGAAAAAAAAGCATACTCATCGTTCGACGATATGTTGGTAGGCGCCATGCGTAGACAAACGCGTCCAGGCACACTTTTACAAACAACAACAGATCAGAGATTTCGAGAGCAATCTGAATGTTTTCATTGGCCTGAGGAGAAAGCTCGTCTGATAGATAAAGGAATATTTGAGCTGTAATGACATGTGGCAGCGCGGATAAGAGCAAAATAGCAGCTAAATACATCGCCACTGCTGTAAATTGCTGCTGTAGATTTTCGCGGCGGGTTTTTCGACAGCTTCGCGGCGAAGAGCTTTCCTCGTGCTGTTCAAAAGCGCGTTTTCTCTTCAAATGGCGTCGGAAAGCTGCGTTTAATAAAAACAGAATCACCATCAAGTTAATAGATAGGAAAGAAGTGTTTAGGGCTAGACTGAGTTTTAAAAAAGTGAATTGATCCATGATTCCCACAAATTGAAGACTCATGAAAGACAACAAGTAAAACAAACTGAGCATGTTGAATATAATGGCGTTTCTCCTAGTGACGACTTTTTTAAAACTGTGCGGACATTTTATGGCTATGTACTGAGCCCAGGACAAAGCCAACACGATCAAAAAAGAATAACAGATAGCCACAGAGGATATGTTGCTTCCTGCCGTAAAGAGCGTTTGTAAGACACCATTGACTGCGTCCCTTCCCTCAGTGTACACCACATAGTAATACGCCGCGAAGAACGGTTCCGTAGTAAGAGCAGTGACAAGGTCCGCTAAACTTATACCTACAATGAAACTCGTCGTTGGAGAGCTAAAACATTTAAGCGGATCTTTCCAAACAGCAATAAGAAGAAGTAGGTTGCTTGAAACTGTGGTAACAGATAAGATGGATAGACAAACAGCACTGGCGAGATGAATGACCTGTCCAGCCATCTTGATATTGATGCCCTCTCGTTTCTTTTGCACGGAACTCAGTTCTTTTGTTGATTTGTTTGCAGTGATTGAAAAGAAGCCGGAAAATAAATACTCTTTGCGAACCACGTCGTCAATTTGGCACCAAAAATGAATCTTTTGAATAAACGTCACCTGATATGAGTTAATTTCTTCGCCTTTTCTGTTTTCTCCAACCTGGACGAGGCGGAAATTGCTCCATCAGTAAATGAATAGAGGTAATCTTTCAAACAACAATTAGACTACTCTCCTTATGCACATCACGGCAGGTGATGATCACAGCGGAGAAACAATGTCGCTGTGTTGTTGATATTCAAAACAAAGAACCTTCGAGTTTTCTTTTATATCTATAAATCACTAGCAACAAAGCCGTCAAAGTTTCACCTCTCTCAACGACCCTCGGGTTTTAACGATTCTGTGTACAGAGAATAAATCCAATGGTAATTCAAAACGTACTGCGTGAGCTGATCTGACGCAAGTTTACACTTATTTTTTGGCAGCTGCCGACGGCCGCGCCACAGAAGTTGAATTTAAAGCTGCAATTTTTGTTGACTTTCTACTTGTCATTACACTGTCAGAAAAACCGACAAACTGTATTAAATTTTAAAATGATAGAGTCATTCTTTTCTTTCAGGGTTTAAATCGCTTCTAACAAATGTTTCTCGCACAATTAAAAGTAGAGTCGATTTCTCGTTTCACAGAATCGGGTTTTTTGCGAGTTGTGAAATTATGATATCAATGCACTTTATGTAGAAAATGTCCTAAGGGACTTTTTACATTACACTTCAAAATTGACGCTCTGTAATAAGTATTTGGCAAAAATAAGTTAAATATCTTATGTACGATTTAAGATTCCGCCGAAAGTCGTAATCCAGTCGTTAATTAAAGCCATAAAATATACCGCTTTTCAAGCCCCTTTCAAGCATCTTCTTTCTTTAAAATAGAGGCGTTACATTTTTAGAATTTTTTTAATAAAAGCATCATTTATTACCCAAATTAATTTCGAAGGAAACTGCTGTAGTTCAATAGCGGTCCACTAAAGGAAAAAAAAAATGACAGCATTTTGTTTGAACACTTTGGTAATTCACACAGGATTTTGACATTTTTGCAACGAATATGAAGTGCACAATGGAAGCTAAAACACAGTCGAACTGAAAAAGATCCAACACTTCACAAAAGAGAACATAAACGCAACCCCTACTTGAATTTAAAACATCGCAAATGAACCGTCCAAACTTTTTTTCCCCAATTGAAAATCAAACTGGCCGATGAGATCTAACCGGCAGAAAACAAGCCTTAACACTTCATGATGGTTTCTTGAATGAAGTCTGTCAACATCGATGATTTTGCAATATTTTTTACGACTAGCTTCGTCTTTTTAACCTAACCCTTCACACCCCAACATCAGTATGCATATTCTCCATACTGTTCTCTATACATTTCCTAAGGTGCTGACAAGGAGAATTTGTTAAACAATCGAGAAGTTCTTAAGTTGGTGATCATTTCCGTTATTCGCATGACCTTAATGTTTGATTTAAGGGCGACATTTGTAAGGAGAAATTAGAAGCTGGTCACTCTTAAGGGTTAAGGAGTTAAGATTTCTAATCTAAGTAAGCAGATGTAATATCTGTGAAATCTGTCGAGTAAGCAATTTTGCCCGCGAACCTGGTCGCCTACCGGGATGGAAGATGAATTAAAAAATAATGATTGAGCCAATTGTTTGATGATCTAAACTCAGACAGTTTTAGATGCGGCACAACCAAAACATTTCGAGGCTTACTCTTAATTGATCTATTATGGGAAAGTTGGCATCTTAATGACCTGATGTGGTAGACTAGGTTGAGGTGTTAATTGTAAGAAAGAAATTGGCAAATACATCAACACTGATTTTAGATAAACATGGAGAAGGAGCCGTCAAATAAATCTGTCTCTTCATACTTGTGCCAAAACTTAGCACTTAGGGAAGAAAAAAGAAAATCAAGCAGTAATTTACATTTGAAATACAACTAATTTACAATATGATCGCATGGTATAGTTTAGATAAGCGTAGCTTTTTAATTTAACCTTTTCTCTCAACAGTGCCGGAGTACAATTAAGCCAGTTGATTGATTTTTCAGACTGTCGCGCCCCGTGTAATCAATGGTTTGATTACGAACCGCCTGCGAACAAAGGGTTACCGAGATATGACCCAGATGAAGCCACAGCTCCACGGTAACATAAACGAATTTCAATTAGCTAACCAAAAATAAGTGTTTATTTAAATTCATTGATAGCGCGAAGCTCTATAGCAGGCGCAAGGCAGAAGCCTTTTACAAGGCAAGAGTTAGAAACTCGTTTCTATCTCTATTTTCCCTTGATGGCCCTAAGCTAAATCTTTATGGTATTGCCAGAGTCTTCTTGTCAAAGAAAGGGCAGCAAATAGCGCCTAGATGGCAAGTTGTTTTGATAGGAAGGATTAATACAGCAATTTTCAATTGAATGTCAAAGTTATCAAATCCGAGATTGCGTTGTTTTCCAAGTGCTTTACTTCGCTCTGTGATTGGTTCAGAAAACTTGCGCCACTTTCTTAACCAATCACATGTAAAACTACTACCAATCACGACAAGGCCACCCGCGTTTTTCCGCGCCTTAGTTGATTGTACTTAGCGTTCTCACTGACTATCAAAGCATTTTATTTTTTCTACGGCCATTGTGCTTACTTAAATGTTACGAACCTCAATCAAAAAGCGCTCTCAAAGAAAATTATGTGTGACGCTTTCATAAATCAGACTCAGTAAGTCTGATGAAACCATGAGCCATTACCGGTTTGCCAAATTTCACTTAAAAATAAAAAAGTGACAACGAAATATACTTAAGAGGTTGTTGTAAAAAAGCAGTTTATTTTTGCAAAAAATCCTTTTTCCACCTTACAGCTCACTGCAAATTGAATTTGCACCATATCCTCAGTATAAAACTGCTAATTTAGTGACAAAGCTAAACAGAGGCCAAACATTGGACAATATAGTTACACCTGGATAATTGAACAAACAGAGGTATTCTCGTAATAGACTATAAAACAAATACAGATTTGAGATTGTGAACTGCAGTTTACATGTTGAATACAGCCTTTCACGAAAGTTTAATGAGTTAATTTATGGAGTCCTTCCTTTTGCTCAGATGATCGGCAAACGTCGACGTGATTGAAACAAGTTACCCTATGTACAAAAAATTATCACTCAAAAACTTACGTTTACAGTGCTACATAGAGAACTATTAAAATTCTATTAGTATTTACCTACATAATAAATTCTCTAAGGATTAATCGGCCTTGGTCAAGCGATCTAACTGTTCGCCTAACGTCAATATCAGTATCTGGGCAACTGCCCACCACTAACACAGGGGCAAAATACAATGTACAAGGCAAATCCAGTCGTTACACTTTAAACTAAACACATGACGTAAATACCATAGAGATGGCAGGATAACTTATGGATCAATATAGAAGCAGTAAGGCTTGAATAGGAACCAAGCCAAACTAGACTCCAGACCTCCTCCTAAACTTAACACTGAAAGACTCCTGGGACTGAGAGTTGAGAATGGCATACAAAAGCGACAGTTTGGATAAGAGAATTGGGAAGTATCAGCTTATCAAAGATATGCAGTCGAATGTATTCGCTTATTATAGGAAAAGTCATTTGACGACAACAGCTTATAGTACAAGTTATACTTTTGTCTCTAGTACAGATATGGATATTATTGGCTAGTGTTGGAATTAGGAACAGTTAGATCTGAAAATAATGACCTTTCACAGGTTTTGAACACAACATTTCGTTTATTTATAGGTTATGTATTTTTTTTTTAATCTTTGAAGACAAACTACGACTTCACTTACAGGAATCCTCACATTTATCTCTTGATCACTCATGTTTCAATTAGCAACAAAATTACGTCAAGCTTGGAAAAAGAACCTCTTTCATATTGGCCGATTTCTCACCAATATTATACCCCTGCATTACTTCTCACACTAAATATACAGCATCATTCATATACCAAAAAAGCGCATCTATAAACGTGTTCGCAAACACGCAAATTTTCCTGTGCTCTTTCTGTACCATGTCCGTTTCACTTTAAAATGTTTCCTGGTATATTTTTGTAATCTTTTTTTTTTTTTTGAGTCCTGGCTTCCAGGGTCATGTAGACCGATGCAAAGTGTGACCAACCAAGTGTGATTCCCTAGAGGGAATACTATGTACAGAATGGCGTAAAAAGTTTCTCCACACAGTGCATCAATCTTTTTAAAGAGATGTTGTGCAATAAACTGAGTGGCTGCCGGTTAGAAGTGTGTGTCTAAACCAAAGAAGTTTCCTTCTGAATCGTAGAAGCGTCAATGGAAAGCTTCGCCCATAATTTTACAAACAATGTTGAGATGCCACTTGCAGAGACTAAAGGAACATTATTTACTAGGGACAATGTGTCTAGGTCCTTCTCAACTGTAGCCGGCCGCTGCCCCACCATTTCGAACCCCACCATTGGCACCTGGAGGAGCCATCATGGCGGACAGGTCTGTAGGATCCCTGTTGGCTGTAGCTCTCAGCGCCTGCTCAGGAACTTTCGACGGGTCTGACAAGATCGACGTAGCTTTACTGAGGTCGCGTAACGAGGACAATGCCGCTGAGAACGGATAAATATACGTGCGTTATTGACCCAGCTTTAGGTCAATAAGGTTGGTCATTTGCTAGGTTCTGTTTTGGAACCGAGGTCAATATCAGCCATATTGATTGACCAAGCCAAGCTACCGGACGATTTACCATGTGGTACACCAAAGAACTGCCACATGAACTCGTCTTAGGCTTCTTTGTGTGACTTCTCACATCATACACGAGGGTAGTCACACAGTACTTTTCTTCGCGGGCAGGCCCTCGTTATTTGCGTCACACGACGCACGTTTCTTCGCCTGCGGGGGCCTTGAGACGAGTGGAGGAGAGGTTTGCCAGGAGTCTGGCACTTTGTCAGTGCCAGACCCCATTGCAGACCTCTCGCCGTCTTGCATAGCTTAAGGCCTCATGATTTTACCGCGGGCGAAGAACGCACCTGCTGAACCGCTAATAATGAGGGCCTGCTCGTAGGCTTCAGAGGTAGTAGATAGGGAAACAGTTACGATACAATACTTACCAGGTCTCAGTGCGGGTAAAGAACAGTGCTGTTCAAGCCACCCAATAACTGTTCTACAGAAGTCTTCCACACTGGCTGTAGACACCGTGTTATTATACTCTTCAAACAGATGACGCATCAGTACGCTGAACTGAACGATGAGTTAAAGATGTTAATATTTTGTTATAAAATTAGCGAAAACAAGTAAATACACATAACTCGAGCTTTCGGCGGGCGATTTAAGATATTTTATTCTGAAACAAACTTTCAAGACTCTTTATCAACCCACGGTATTGTAAGAGCATCGCGTAGTTGAAAATTCTTAACAGCGAAATAAGAGCCAATCAGAACACATAATTCAACGTCTGAACCGCATCAAATTAAAATGAAAGGTCAGGCGCGCAAAGCCGCACAGATGAGAAAGAGTCTTAAAACTCTGGCAGAGAAAACTTCAGTTTAATTTTTTGAAACTTTAGAATAGAGGCAAGCATCGCGTGTGAAGAAGGAGGTAACTGAGTTATATTTAAACATTCAAGCATGCGAAGAGTCCACAGGATTTACCATGCACTACTCATAGATGTGACTAGAAACTTAATCTGCTCCACCGCATCATTGAGCTCCTGTACTCTGTGCACATAACCGAAAAAATAGGGAAAGAAAAGAATAAAGAGAGAAGGAAAATCGTCTTAAAAGGATACTATCCAGAACTTGAAGTTGTCTTGCGTTCGTGTCTTTACGTACTGATTAAACATGGACCACATTTGATCAACACGCTGTCAAAGAAAAACGTAATAATTTAACGTTAGCATCTCAGTAATGAGGTATGAGTAATGGAATCAGTACGTTCAACATACTCGAGCTAAGTAACTCTCACTTTAAGAGACACTGAGAAAATTCCATCCGAAATTGATCATTATGAGGTATTTTGGATCGTCCAAAAAGTAATCTCGATTCTAATTATCAAAAAAGTAGTAGGGATGAGGCAGTTTGAATATCTTTCCCATATAATTTTAAAATTAATTTCCTCCAGGAACTACCTTGTTCCTATTGTTCTGCTTGTGTAGATACAGATTAGAGAAGAAAGCGCCTTGAGAGTTGTGTAGTAGTGACATCTGCTACGATTTAAACTCATTAAGTGATACAACTAGGGCTAAATTAAGCGACAATAAGTTTATTTAAGGACAACGATACAAAAAAAAAAAAAAAAAGGCACAATACTGTCGCAGACTAACTAGGAGCTTAAAACAAGTAAACATTAACTTGATACATCAAACGAACTCGATAACTCATTAAATGTATCATAAGCATTGACCTGTCTTGCAACTGGTACTCCTGTGGCCGGAAGCTGTTGTTGACACATACTGCGAAGGAAATACACCAAAACTCATTCTCAATGCCAAAAAAATAAACTCCCCCTTGTAAACTGGGGTTCTAAAAAATTAAATCGCCTTGGAACTAGAACTAAACGCAGAACTGAGTTGGCTTTCCATTGATATTTTAGTTTTATCATTATAACAGTGCTACCTTACCGTGCATGAGGTGATTATACAGAAAATCCTGGTTTTCATTAGCAACGCAAGCATGGGCGCAAGCGCAAGCACAAATGCAAAGACAACAGCTCTTCTTTCACCGTGAAAACGGCCTCGACGGAAGTAAAAGGATCAGAACTTTTCTTTTGTCTTGTGCTTGCGTCGGGGCCGTTTTCACGATAAAATTGTTAATGTTAAGCTTGCGTTTGTGCTTGCTTCGCTTGCAAAAAACCGGCTTAATACTTCATCACAAAGATATAAACACTCACCTTATTGATGCATTTAGCTCCTGGATCTGTTTTCTGAGCAGGTCAGCTTCCTCCTGCATGGTTTGTCTCTCCCGCTGCAGCTTGGTGGTATATTCAACAGCTGAAACAAAAACCAAAACGAAATGAAAACAAAAAACAAAAACAAACAAAACAGACAGGCAAACGAACGAGAAACATAAAACAACCTCGATACCACAAGACAATGCCGACCATATAACAACATGCCTGATGTAATGACATGTAAAACTGAGTTAGTGACGATTTCTTAGAGAGAATTTATTAAGTTCCACAACAAATCTTGTGAGAAACTGAGAAGTAATATATGCAAGGTAATGTCTGGGATTAATTTGGTTTTGCTTTATTTCGGTTTGTGATTGGTCCAGAAAACTTGCGCCGCTCTCTCAACCAATCGGATGCAAAAGTAAAACTAGTCACGACTTGATCGCCCGCGTTTTCCCGCGCTTAGGTAGCTTACTTGTTTTTACTTTGAGTTCTCATTGGCTCTTTAAGGTATTTTCCTTCGTTCTGATTGGCTGTTGGGATTACTTTGGTTTTGGTATATGAGAGCCAATCGAACGGCGCTCTAAAGTAAGTGTAAACGAGACTTACTTTTCTGCAGAACTGTGGCTTTGCTAACTTTGGAATTCCTTTGACTGGCAAGTGACGGAACAAGTGACATCAACTGATCGAAGCCCATCTGGACAGAAGCAAACCGATAACTATGCGTTATTATCACTGTAAGATTTTATAGACTTAAGTACCATCACCTACAAAGTAGAAGGAATAAACCATGAACTGGAGGATGACTGACTGGCTGACAGACTAAATGAGCTCAGTGCCTGACGATTGCCTGGTTGAGTGACTGAGCGAGAAAGTCAGCAGCTAACAAACCGACCAACCCTTTTTCATCTCACACTTACTTTAATATTACCACGTCTCTTCTGTTCCGCTGTTATGTGCGAAATTCGTCTGTGTTCCTAACAGAGCGAAAAAAAGCATTACACATGAATTTATATCAAACAAATCACAGTGTTAAATAAATTGCTGAGACCGATACAATTTCATGATAGGACTAATTCCTTTATCTTCACACTTTGCACAGAAGGAAAGTCAAGATAAGGAATTCACTTATTTGCTCACTTTTGCGAGACGATGGCAAAGCATCAGTGAAATAGCAAATGTAATCCGACAGATGACTGTGGAATTGGTAGGCTCACTTATCGAGACTTTACATATGCATGACTAATTGAGAAGAAATACTTGTGCAGTATACAGTATAAAGTCTCACAACAAATCTCACATGACGTTCTAACAGTTTAACTTACCTTATACTGCTCCCGCTGTTCTGCAGTTACAGGTCTTGTCTGTTTGGCAGGCGGCTAAAATAAAAGAAACTTGGTTTCAGAAATGACATACAATGTCGATATTTTTCTACACTCAAAAGTTATCTGTCTGTCTGCTTAACCTTTAGACATTAATTTATCCCTTCGTTTACAGATTTATGATTTTTTGGGTGGAAACCTGGTGCTTCTGTGTTGTCTTCTTGAGGAAAACTTTTCACCCGACTCACTGTACCTCTCTTTGGCAAAAAGAATCCTAAGTAAATAGACCAGCAACTTGACTAATGTGCTAAGAAAAACAGGACAGGTTTTGTTTTGTCAAAAGTATTCAGCTTAATTTTGTCCTAGTGATTTAATTACTTGGGGCTGGTCTGTTTAAGGCATCCAGATGGTAATTGAAGCGCGGTAGTAGCGCAGACCGAAAATAGGAGAGAGGCTTGGACAGGGTCGCGTGGGCTTGGGGCGGCTCATGAGACCTGTCCCAAACCTCTTTCCCTTTTCGCCTTGTCACCCAATTTACTAACTAAACACCTGGAACAAACTACTCTGAGGCGTGTTCACAGCCGTATGTTGAATTGATTATTCGTTCCACTTACAGGCGTTTTTGTCGGCCTCATTCCTCCTGTGTCCTGAGATTCAGTCACAAGACCAGTAGTTGACACTGCAACAGCTGAGGGAAAGAAAGCTCAAATTTATCCCCTGAATTTAACCACAATTCCTGATATTGTTACCGTTTTGTAAAAGGTACACACTCGAATCATGATAAAGAAAAAACTGATCGTAAAAAAAATTATGTAACTCACCCATTGAATTCTTGGCTCCAGCGCTCATAGTCGCAATTGTTTGTAGAGGAGAGGAACTATTGACAGCGCTTGATGGTACAGGAACAGTAACCTAAGTGGCACATAACAGCGCAAAAAATTAGAACTCTGCCCACTCAGCGAGTTTTCCATTGGAATATTTAGACTGAAAAGGACAACGTGAAATATAAGCTTATACAGCAACGGCACAAGTTCAAATTCCGCTGAGGTCTAAGATCAAAATACATGATAAATACTTTAAGAAATCCGCTTGCGCTGTTAAAAGGCGAGTGGAGTGTTGAAAAATGGGGACATAATATTGACAATCCGTTTCGTAGCTTCCACAAAGACGAGCGTCAATTAATTGCATTCAATTGGCACACTTTGCCAAGACGTTCACGCTAGTCTTTCTTCTAATCACTCATCTTCAACAACGATTTCTACTTTATAATATCCCATCAATAAAGAATTTGCTACTCACCGACTGAAGCGTTGCGGGTGAAAGACCTAGCTGTGCTAAAGACAATGTGCTCAGGTTAACACTCGCTGGTAAAAGAATCCTCTGCCCCTGAGCTGTAGGATGTCCAACATTCACTACCTGCGGCATGGATGAGGTTGATACCTCGGGTACTCCTCCCATTTGTCCAGTAGGTGTATCTTGGACGGTTTGCAGATTACCCTGTGGGGAGATAATAACTGCCGCCTGCGGCAACATATTTTGATTCACAGCTGGCACAGGAACTTTATTTGAGGGCGTGTGCTTGATAGTGACAGTTGGAACCGGTGCGCTGTTTGATGTGATCAACGCGGCTTGCAATGGCGATTGTGAAGTAAAGTTACTAACTGGTGTTGTTGGTTTGCTGGACGTCGTGGGTTGAATAGCTACATTGGGCGGTGCTCGCAACAAGGACTGCAACGCTTGGGTGATGACATTTTGATTTTGGGGTTTCATCTGAAGTGATGGCTGCATAGGAGCAGTTTTATGTTGAACAACCTGCGGCTGTTCTTGTTTGTGCTGAGTCGCTTGCGTCGTTCCTGCGTTACTTAAGGTACTCAATGCATTAACAAGCTCTGTTGGGACGCTTTGTTTCTGTAACACTTGTTTCAACTGGTAAAGCTGATTCAGCAGAGAAGGGTCTTGTGTACCACTCACATTACCAGTATCTCTTGTTTGCATGGGCACTGCAGCATTAGAAGGGGATGGCTGAGTGAGGAGCTGACCTAAAACGGAGCTGTTTGTTTGGTAGGATTCAGAAACAGCTGGGGTTGGATTAGCCACAGGTGCTAATAACAACTGTTCCAAAAGATTTGCATTTGTAGTAAGGCTCCCTGTTAACTGCGGTGTGTCTGCAGTGCTGGCGAATGTTGGTGACTGAGATGACAGTGCTGCCACAGTGTTTCCAAGATGCTCTGGAGTAGACATCTTTCGTCTGCGCTGCGATGTACTTGGCGCTGCTGCTGGAGCTGGAGGTAAGCGTTGGTGCGGCTGTTGACCTAAACTCAACAAAGATGAATCTGACATGATACGAGGAAATCCTCCTCTCTTCTTCCTTCCCGAGTGATGTGTTGGATTTGGGGCTGGATGTGACGGTTGGTTTGCTATCTCCGACGAATGCACTGTGGGTAGCGATGGAGGTGATGTCGGACTTCTAGACATGCTCGCTAAACTGCTCAGTTTAGAGTCAGACATGTTTCTCGGTAGACGGACCCGTTTAGCATTAGAGGCTGTTGGTAAGGAAGGGATCCTTGTGCGGGGCTGTATGGACTGCAAATGTGCCGCTAAATTGGGGGCTTCCAGCTGTGGTGGTAAATTACTTTCCATGGAGGGAAACAAATTTGTGTGGAGAGATGTCCCCAGTTGAGACAAGTCCATTGTATATAACTGTGTATCAGACACATTCCTAGGCAACCGCCCCTTCCTCTGTTGGCTCGAGGCATCCATTTGCCTGGCCGTGTTAAAGGGATCCACATTACCAACAAACTGGTTGGTAGGGGAGAGAACATTATTACCACGAGACTGAAGCTGTTGAGCTTGAATCTGAATTTCCTCCAGCGGAGTCTGATGATGCTGCGGTGGCGATGTTGGGTAGGGTGGCAGCTGAGGCTGTTCAACAGGGGAAGTTAGTCTGGGTGATGTAACAACCTGCTGCTTGTTCTGCACATGTATGCTTGGGTCAAGTTGTGAAGTGAAGCTTCCTCCTTGCAGCACATTCCCGTAGTCATAAGTGAATTCCACTGTGGGATTGGCACTGGAAATGTCCATGAGTACTTGTCCATCTGGTTGCATGACCTGTTGACGCAACTGAGAATTGTCCACTGTTTGGGTTGGGAACATTTCTTGTGTGACAGATTCATAAGCCCCCGAATGATCCATAACCTCCTCTTGTCCTGATGCAGTTGACTCATATGGGTCACCTTGGTTCACATACACTGTGGCGTTTGGTGGGGCAGGGGCAACGGCCTGGCGCTGATGGTAGTCACCCTGCTGTACGTAACTTGGTTGATTTCCTGCATGTTCAGCTTGTTTCACAAGCATTCCTACAAAAATGAAAGCATCTTGCAATTAGCCCTGAATCATACTTAAAGTGATTTTAGACTGGGTGTCTCGATACCAAAATCAAAGACATCACATCAGCCAATTAGAACAAAGGAAAAATCCCAAGGAGCCAATGAGGATTCAAAATAAAAACGAATAGCATGAAGGTAGGGAAAACGCAAGTGAATATGTTGTGTTACTTTTAATCTTTTAATTTTTCCAGACCAACCAGAGGGCAAAGCAAGCAATATCACTGCAATTCCTAAACTGAAAATTGCACTATATGCCAGGTTATTGACATTTCTAAATGCCGCGCATGTAGTTAGAAAGAAGTGGATACTATTTGAAGTCCTAACTTGGCTAAGGATCTTACCAGTAAGAGTTTCAAAATGCTCCATAAATTCGTCTAAATTTGGCTGCAAGCTATCTAGAGTTGGAACTTGAAAAACATCTGATGCTTCTAAAGAGAAAGTAATAAAACTAAATTTAACCCTAAAACTCCCATGAGCGACCAAGACAGAGTTTCTCCTTACATTATCAAGCAGACAAGTGAGGAGAATAAAGAAAAATATCAATAAAAGGATTATGTTGATCCAATACCAAATTCTTCAAACTAACATTACAAGAATTGTGTGGCAGACAGTAAGGAGAATTACTAATGAGATCTTGGGAATAAAAGTGTTCACTGATTGCAAATACCACACATATTCATAAACTGCTTAAATTGCATCTTCATGTTTGTAATATTCTGTTTGTGGTAAAATTACAAAATTCCATGTCTAATTGGAGATTTCCTTTTAGCTTTTGCTTTGGAAAGCATTGAGTTTTGTGTATTGTTAAGCTATATAGAATAAAGATTGTTTTTAACCTCTTGCTCTGTGAATCAGTGGCTGTTGTTGAAGGGCTTCTTGTGGAATTACAGCTCCTCCAAAGTTGGTTTGACGAGAAGTGAAAAGTGTGTCGGGCAGAGCAGACAAAGCTAAGTCTATGAAAAAATAAAAAAAACAAACCTTAATTATTCAACTCCTTGGGATAATTAGATGGTTTACAAATTATTAAAGAGATGAGTATCAGAGAAGGGTAGCAAAGGAGGTGGGGGGGGGGAGGGAAGGTCCTGATCATGTTTCATGCAAAAATTTCAGAAAAATTCATGCATTATGTGCATAAAAATTTCTCTTATTGGGAGTAAGGTTTCAGGGAAATCTTGAAGTTTTCACCAAATGAAAGAAAAAAATCACAGGTCACATATAATTCAGATAGCAATTCATGAATCACACATGCCTTTCTGTAAAATTCACATTTCACATATCAATTGACCTTGATCAGGTGTCATGTACATTCCCCTTGCCACCCTCTCAGGGATCAGCTAAATTTCATTCTTTTAATTACATATTACAAGTGTATAAATAACACAAGATAAATACATATTTTGAGAAAAATCAAAATGAACAGTTAAAAAAGGCAGCAGAATAGTATTACCATCATTAAAAGCTGTGTCCATAATATTTAGCATGTGATCTACTTGAGCATTGCTGCCTGGGGCAGCTGGAATAGTGAAGAGGTTCTCATCTCCACTGTCTGAGCTTATTGTCCTAGAAAAGATCAAATAAGGGACTCAAAAAGACCAACAAGATATTTCTGCAAACTATATCAACACATCCATTAAGGGGATAAGTTTCTAAAGAAATTGTGGTGCTGTATTGGAGGGAGAGTAAAACAGGGGAATTTAGTATTATCAAATGAGTTGATAATGTAAACTGGCTTCTGTATTAAGAGTTCAAAAGCTGATGTTTCAAGCATTGTCCCTTTCTCAGAGTGAAAAGGGGAGCTGATGCTCAAAATGTCAGCTTTGAAACTCATTACGGTGACCAATTTACATTATCAACTCAGTTGATAATACCAAATACATCATCAGGCAAACAGCTGATGAGAAGTGAAGAAATACATTAAACTGGTGATGATCTCCACTTTGTGGCTGAATCTTCAACCTCCATAATAAAAAATGCTTCTTTTTGGAACATTTCTCACCCATGCATACCACCAGATAAGATAATTATGAGGAACTTTATTCCAGTGTTAATACACTTTAACTATATGAGCTAATTGGAGATACATAAAGCTTTTCATATAATACTTAAGCTAGCAAAAAAGCTGGTTTTTAACTGAGTGCATAAAACTTTGTATTTTTAAAGTCAGTGGAAGGATGAAAAATTTTAGTGTTTTAGTCACACAATATAGAGTGATCTTGCATTAGAAATCCAATATCAGGTAACACTGCAGAAATGTCCTCTGTACAAACCTCTTTCTTTTTCTCTCTTTTTCCTCTAGCTTCTGAGCAATCTCTTGATCAATCTGCTGTGCCTAAAATTAAGCCACAAAAGAAATCTTAAAATCAACTAAGGTTTTAAATATAGAAGTAAGAAAGTTATGTACATAGGTTTAAAGGTTTCACATTAGTTCTGTGCATTCAAAATGTACATTCCTGATGGTTCTGTCAACAATAGATCTTATGACTAAAAAAAGGGCAAAATTCTTCAACATACCCGTAGGCTCAAATGAGAAAGTGGACTGGTATTTACAGGAGAATTTGACCACTGAAAAGAAAAGTGGAAAAGAAGACTATGCATTAGAGATAATAATAAAATGAATATTTGAGGAGACATAAAATGTGTGTTTAATTAATTTCCCCATGAAGATGCTGAACATTTCCTGGTAAATTACTTGCTAGAAATGAGGCAAGATAACAACTTCCATCTGATAAGTCTGAGCGTCCTCATTTCCTGTTTTCTGGGAAAAGCATGGATATCATGGGGAAAAGTTACATGTTAATCAAGGGCTAATAAACACAATTCACAAACCTTTTTGTAATATATTCTTAGTTTTTTGTACTCCCTAGCTACAGCCTCCAACTTTCTCCTCCAATAACGACCCTCAAGTATAACAGCCTTTAGAGTGACACAAAGTACATTTAGTTATGCTACCATACAAAGAACATTTGATCAGAATTATATTTTTGTTAAATTTTGATACGCTAGTTTTGAAAGTTAAAAAACATTCAGCTTCATTGAAGAGAAAAAACCACATCCATTATAGTTTTTTAGAGCTACAATTCAATCCCAGATAACGCTGTTTTTGTCGTAATCAAGCAATGTGTTCAAAAAAAAACTCACAAAGGGTTTCTTCTTAAAGGGCTCCTTTTCCTCAGAAAGCGGATTGACAAATTGACAAAACAATGGTCGCCTCCCCTTGGAATCTGTAGACAGAAAACACATATCATCAGTCGCTGGCTTTATCTGAGACATCCTTCAAGACTAAAAACACCATCTCTATCAGTAGTGTGGCATTGTAAAGTGCCTTTAGAAGCGTGCAAAATGTCTCATAACAAAGTCCTCCATTATATCCGACGGAAGAAACATCTGTCATCCATTCTTGTTGCTAATGGTTATCCCTCCTCTTTTGAACAAAGGGTAACAAAAACCAAGACAGCCAGCACTGATCCCCCTACGGAGTTCAGATCCACTGCAGTCCTGCCCTATGTCACAGGCCTCTCCAAACAACTTTGCTGCTGTCTACAACAACAAGGTGAATGCACTGTTTTCAAGTCAGAGACTACCCTATGATCACAACTAGTGAACCCAAAGGATGCTGTTGACCTGGTTAACCAGGATGGCCTAAACAGAATTTCCCTGTGAGTGTGGGAAGGTGTACATCGGTGAAGCTGGCAAACCTCTGCAGGAGAGAATCAAGGAACACAACAAGGGCATGTGACTTGCTTAGACACAGACCTCCACCATTTCAGAGCACACCCACAACACTGAACACTGCCTGCTCTGGAACGAAGTACATCGGTGAAAGAGGCAATTCACCTAAGGCTTTACCCTAACAATGTCAACAGGGACAGTGAAGTTGAAATCCCAGAAGCCTGGATGTCGACAGATGCATCCAATCACAGCTGAGCACAACAGTAAAAGGGTGATGTGAACTCAATCAACCTCTTAGCCTGAAGAAGACTAGCATTCTGATCCACATCCAAAGTGACCACATTGTGAGACATTCAATTCTATTTATCTTTTGAAAAACATACTTTTTATACTCACATTGGATATGCCAACATCTCCAAATTGCATTGTTCAATCGTGTCTTTTCAGCAAACTGTAACTTCTGGCTTCTGAAGTTCTTCCATTTTGGTGAGATTAGAAAGCCTCCCCTGAACAGAAATAAAAATGTGACTCTGTCAGATGTAGCTCCAATTACTACACAGTATCACTTTCAATTTTTTACAGTGCCCCTGAAATTGTGGGGTACTGGGAGGGGGGGAGGGAGGATGGGGGAATAAATATTAAGATAGTGGTGGTTTCAATTAGAGCCGGAAACTTGGAAAAATGGCTGCCTATTTTCTTTGAAATTATCAATATTAAAGTAAAGATTGAACTTTCATTAGCCTCCTACTTTGTAGTTTTTCTGTCTACTTCAAAGCTCACTGACACCCTTGAGATATCCATTGAGAAAAGCTTCTCATAATATATATTCAATATGTATATCTGCGAGCTCAGGAAACTTGGTTGAAAAAACAAAATTAAGGTTTTTCACATACATTTTCTTAAGGCAGAAACACTAGTTTTTACAGGATTTAAATGAAAGTAGCTTTGAAAACTAGAGACCAACTTTTTTTCATATAAATACAAATATTAATTGAGGTTGATTTTTCTCTGTTTCCTTCGTCTCTAGTTATGTGTAGAGATAAAAGAAAAATTCCAATACCATGCTACAAAACAAAAACGACCTTACTTTACATTAAATAAGTAATACCATTTGACACTAATTTATGCATGCTGTTGTATTTTGGTATAAATTCTCAAAAGAATCTTTCTAAAACATTGATAAAAGCCTTGGCATTCTTTAGAATAGTGAGAGAGTCACAGCTGTTGTCTAAATCTAATCCTGGCTATCCTGTGTTCATAGACAAGTGTCTTTTAAGCACCACACTGAACTTCACCACATGCATATTGGGTTAACAGGAAGGAAAGAGGCAGTCTTAGGTAACACTTATGGAACAAAAAAATCCTTGTTACATCTGTAGCAGCCTAGTGTATCTAACTAGCTCTGGACATCTCTTACAACAAACCACCAAAAATAATCATATCAGCCTGTAGAAGATGGACAGTTTAATGCTCATGTAGCTGCAAGGTGTTTAAATTTTAGCTACACAACTAGAAAACTGCTAATTTTGAGGACTAGGCAAACCGCATGGCCAAATGATTATGAAGCAACAACCAGGTTGTGTGTTCCAATGTTCAGAGAAAATAAATTAATAAGCAAAAACATTCTAAACAAAAATACTAAGATTCCTCATGATTTTCAACATCTATGTCAGCTAGCAAGTTGGTTCTCCTGTTTAGGCCTTGCATCAAGTTAGGCTGCGCATTTCTCTTCATTCTACCATGGTAAAATGGCATCCTAACTACCTACAGGTAGACATGGTTTGATGCTACTCTGGTTTACAGATTTAATGAATGTAACTGAAGAAGTTACAATTCATAGACTGTAAACTTCTTTGGTTACATTCATTAAATCTGTAAACCAGAGTAGCGTCAAACCATGTCTGATTGTCCACCTGGTTGCCATGTGAACTTTAATATATATTTCTTTTTTTACTAACAGGTAATTGGTGAACAGTTAAAATTCAGAGAATCTTGAGTTGAAAGAACAAGGTGGGATACACTTAAGGGCCACTTTCTCCAAAATCCCACGAACTTCATAGGCCTTGACCCAAATTTTTAGATCGAGGTTTAGAAAGTAACTGACTTTGTTAGAAACAAATCAAAGCATTTCCTTTCTAACAGTTTGATTGTTGAAGTGTCGAAATTATCAATATTGTGATCTTGAATGAAAACACGAAACACAAACATGGAACAGCTTCTCACGAATGAAAAAGATTATCAAGTTCTTTCGACAAAAACTCGAAAGACGATTTTCATAGTCATACATTCTCAAACCGTTACAGTGAAAAAGAATACAAATACCAAACATGTGTATTACACGGTTATACATCTAAACACAATTGTCACGAACGCATGCAGTTATTCAGTGAAAGAGAGAATATCGATTGCTTTAACGCAAAGGAAACATAATTTAACGGTACTTAATTCTATTTATCTCTTCGTTAATTTGTGCTATCTGATTAAAACGCTTTGAACTTCGTTCAATTGTTATAGGAAACTATCGTTCAAAACCTTATTAATATGCGAATTAATGGAGGACTTACAACAACAGCGACCCCCCGATTAGAGCCATAAGAAAACTCGGAAAATGTTGGAAAGGTTAAAAAAGCATCTGAGTCCACTTACGTTCCATATTCCAGCCTCATGCACTCGAACAACCTGGACAAGTTCTCATCGAGTGTGATTGAAGTTCGTTTTCTGTAAGGATCATTCGCTTGACTTGTGTCGCGATTGTGTGCTGTGTAAAGCAAAGTGCTTTGTCCAAGTTCGCCAAGAGAGGTATATCTAGAATCCATGATCATGAAGTAGTTGTAATCCGTCGCATTTCGGAGATTTTCGCCCCAAACTGTTGGTCACAAGACAAACTCGAAGAAGTAATCAAATTTTGACTGTCCACCATTGTGGCCACCTCAGCCAAATATGGTGCATTTCAAGCCCAGTCCTTTCTGTAGCGCAATTGACCGTGTCTAGCACAACCTTAGCATCCTTAGCACTAATTCTCTCCTAGTTAATCTTGTTTGTTTTGAGAAATTTACGCTTGATGTTTTATCCAATGACAATTTCAAATCAAGAAAGCAAAATTGCTAGAACTAGATTGCAGGGCAGAGGAGGACAAAAAATGAGGGGAGAAAGAGGAGTTGAACTTTCAAAGCGAAGTTATGAGAAGTAAAAACTCAATCGCTGATATCTTAGCAAGGAAAGTAAAACTGTAGCGATGTGAAGTGAGATGTCGCTTTGTTTCTCCATTGCACCGAGGTAGGTTTATATCAGGCGCATATTTTACATCAAGATATTAAACTGTTGGAAAACCCGATAGATTTCTTTATACAAAATAAATCACGTTATTCAGGGAAAGATCTAGAAAAAAGATATTTAATACCCACGAACATTTCAAGGATATCGATGACCACATTGCCTCACGTAGGCTCGGTATCAGAGTAAATTAACCCAGAAATGAAATGCCATCAGTACTCCTTATCGAGTCTTATTCACCGAGATGTAGCTCCTCTCACAGCGAGAGAGGCCAACAAAGACGCGACGGTTACAAATAACGATCATGATATTACACACATCACCCATGTGCTGAAATCAGAAAGTATTCGTTTATTAATACTTCCCAGGCCTCTCTCTTAAGCCTCTCCTAACTGTTCACTCCCAACTAGGACCTGAGACTGTCTGAGTTTCTTCAAAACAGTTACCTATAAAACTCATTGCAATCCAAGGCTGACGAGAAATAACTAGCACAAGCATCCTCAACATTATTCATCGGCTATTTGCTAAAAGACTCTAACTTTTCGACATAGTGTTGAAATTAAGAAATAAATCCTACACCTACTTTTAGTAGAACATTTCCTTTTGCTTAATAATGACAAAACCATGAGGCACAGTTTTCTAATTATGTTATTCACCGAAAAAAGGAAGCCAGCCTTGAGTTATAGGTCTTACTTAAAAGGACTGCTATCATTTCCCAGAAGTCGTCAATAACAATCTCAAAGCCGACTATCAGTGTTAAAATCGCTATGTGCCTTAAAACGCTCAGAAAACTGACCGCCACCGGATAGCATATAAGATTGCTTGTCAGACGAATTATTTTCTTCTACAGTGACTTTGTTTTTTATGGAGCAAAATAAGTATTACGGGCCGTAAAGAGATCTCTTATGGCCGTTGAGTATGCAAAAGGTATATACTGCAATTATTTGACTTTTTGACATTCTCGCCTACTGAGTCTAATAATCATTTGACAAATAATTTAAGTATTACTTTGCGAGAAAAAATTATTCTCTACGTATAACTCCGGACTGTCATCAGTGTACACTAAGTTAGTTTGAAGAAACAGTCTTCGTAAGTACTTTTTTTAAAACTGGTTTCAGCGAGGTAAAGTTGATAAAATAGTATTATATGTTTCTGATTTTCCAGATGGAGCTCGGGACTGGACTTTTAAATCTCACTCCCCTTCAACACATAACGTGTTGGCTCTTAAAAACAAGAAAAAAAACTATAACTTTCTTATCAAAAATACTAAAAAGGATTTATCAAAGAACACTTAGGACTGTAGGTGGAAAGTAAAATTCTATCAAGAGGATAAATACGCGCCAAACTGAACCTACCTCGCGAGTTCAGGAGGGGGAAACTAAACGACATCACTGCGGCATGAATGTTTTGCTGATCTGAACAATGTAACGCTCTGTTGAGAGATCACCCGTCTGCTAACTAAACAATAATTTAATAAAATTGATTCTTACCTGAGCACTCTACCAACGACATCCTTTTCATGCATTCTAATCAAAACTCTGTAACTAATACACGTGAGAGACGGCTGATCTACAAAAGAGAGACAGTGGAACCGCGAGGAACCAACGTGACAAATTATATCTATGGAAAACACGCGGGCTTCTCAAGGATTTTTTTTCATCTCCTGACCCGGCATAATTTATCCTGACAGCTGCATATATAAGCTTTTTTTAGCCGCGGCTGTTCGTTATTAAGTCTAGAATTCAGGATTAATTTTTTTTCATTAGTATAAAATTTCCTGTTTGACGTAAGCGCACTTTTAGGAAAGGATATTGTGTACATGACACAGAATGTTTCGTGACGTACTCGTCTTATGACCTCACGAGGAGTAACAATTTTTATATCAGGTAATTTAGTGTTAACAACTGGGTTGAAAACGTAAATTAGCCACCGTAAAGAGTAAAAAAGCTGACGTTTCGAGCGTTAGCCCTTCGTCAGAGCGATTGCGAAGGGCTAACGCTCGAAACGTCAGCTTTTTTACTCTTTACGGTGGCTAATTTACGTTTTCAACCCAGTTGTTAACACTAAATTACCTGCTATACTCTCCCACCGACGCAGCACCACAGTTTCTTTAGAAACTTACCCCTTCATTCAATTTTTATATCACACACCCTTTCTTCTATCACAAGATAGTGCGAGTTATTTTGAGGTGCGCTGTTATCTCATTCCAAAGAAAAACTGTTAAATTGGTGTTACAATTTTTTGTCGGTTTTCCTAGTATGATCACAAATGACCAAGGCACCTAAGCTTTTTAGCAGGCCTTGCGCCCGAGATTGATATATTTTTACAAGAGTAGACCCCTGAGTCCTTCTTTTCTCTCAAAGTAGTATCGTAGGCATACTGCTGATCAGGTTTAAGCAATTTATTTTTATATTCTTCCCACTATATACTATATATGATACCGAAAAATAGAGTAAGTTGACAACTTTCTTCCTATTTTATAAAAATACATCCATTGTTTAAAAAGCCTCTCGTGCTTTTACAAAACTATACATCCGTTAAAAAAATGTCATTTTGGTTTTAACATAAATGTTGACCATTCTCGTACAAGTCACTTTTCACCGACAACTCAGTTACGAAATGCGTTTTCGACGGAACCGATTGGTTGAGCGGATATTTCATATAACATGGCTTTAGTTAAAGGATCTCTCTTGATAAGGAGTAAACAATTCCCGAAATTACACGAAAAACTATGAAGAAACACTCAACTGGAAAAGGCCGGATTGTCGAGGTACGACATTTTTATGCCGCGGGGTCAAACACTGCACTCGCTTGGTTCTATTCCATATTTGTGCTGCAACTCGGATTAAATAAGAATTTCCCCATATTTGTCTGTCATTTGTGAATATTGATGTTTTTGTCTCCAGTTTTAGCTAACGTGCGGTTTATCTTTATTTTACTTTGTTTGTTCAGCCGTGATCTTTTTCGTCTCTTTGCTGTTTACGAGCTGTAGCGCGCGTAGTCAACACCCGCACACTAGGCAACTCATTCGCATCGCCTCCAATGTCATCGGTCAGTGGCAATCCTTGGTAATCCCCGTGATCAACTTCGTCATCACTCGGAAAGCTATGCTTCCGTCGATGCCGTTTTCGGTGCGAACGATTACTCGCTGACCTTTTCGAAGGATTTCGTGCCTCGTTTGGGGAGTGGCGTTCAGGAATTTGAGTTTGATCGTGAAGAGATCGGACAGATGGTAGTGACGGTACTGACCCTCGCTCCAAAACACGAATCAACAAAGCTTTCATCTCTGCCACTTCGTTTCTCATCTCTTTCACAGTCTGCTCATGTCGGTTGGAAACTTCTGCGAGGTCAGATCGCAAGCTTGATACAAGGAGAACAAAACAAAGAAAACGAATTAGTCATATACAACAGAGACATGATTAACCAGTTAACTCCCAAGATCTGATTGTTAACTATCCCCTCTAGCTGCTATATATTTCCTTGTAAAATAGTTTCAAGAATCTGGCGTAAAATCAAAATATCAACGTCTATCTGATAAGTTTGAGTTATCTCGTCATCTGTTTGCTGGGTAATGTATGGGTATACTGGGGAGAAGTTACATGTGAATCGATATCACTCCTGAGATTTAAGGGTTCAAGATATAGCCGATTAATAAACATCATCAGCAGAAGCCTTCCTGTTGGATTTCGACGAAACAAATCTTTGGGACATTCTTCATATCCTTCGACAAAATGTGTCCGCCCAGCCCAAATGGACTATGGAATACTTCGTGAGCTACTTTACGCTACAGAAACAAGTGTAACGTATTTAAGTTGAAATTTCTTTTTGGTAAGTAACGGATGAAAAACACTACTTTCGTTGCTAAACATTACTCGAGGACTGTTTCAAAGTTGATACTGTCTTAAAATTTAGAAGTATAAGCCACCTATGTAATGTTCAAATGCATTTTTCCCCAAAGTACTTTTCTGCCAGTCAGTGACTTCCCAAACAATAAAAGTATTTTATCCTTTACCGTTCAATCTCTCGTTTGGTGCTTTTATCTGCCGTCTTTCCTGATCCGTTGCGGTTCATCGGTTGTAGCATTTCGAACACTTCATCAACCACGTCTTTGATTTGATGCGTCATTCGTTCCAACTCACCAGAACCAGGCTGGGTGGAGTCATCATCATAATACATTTCCTAATGAGTAAATATATTTTAAACAGATAAGAATGAGTGTTATTATAAAATCATTAAAAGTAACAAAAGGTATTAGATAGAAAAAGTAAAAAGCGGCTTCATTTGAAGGGGAATAATCAACTGCAGCAACATTGGATTCAAGAGAAAAGAATAGGGCTGAAGGCCCGAAGAGCGCGGAAGAGAGCAAAAGAGAGCGAACGAGCGCGGAAAGCCCTATTCTGATCTAACGGATTTCAATGCAGACTTCACTCCACGTACACCACCTGAGTGAGTTTTTTGGTAACTCTGACAATTCCCATTCAGGTTACAGTTGAGCTGAACCAAAATTCTCACATCTTAATTATTCCTACTTCAACGGAGAATACAGCGCATGTGAGCTATCTAAACAAGTGCGCGTCCAGGCATGGACGCCAACTCCGGTGCGAATTTGTAAAAGATTCTTAGTTCTCCCTGCGCTTCCTCATAAATCATTTTATACTTTCAAAACAATCTTTAACATATTTGTAAACACCACAATTATTAAACATGCGCGAATCTCTCTTTGGCGTCAAAATAAGGCTTGATAAAATGGAATGTCTGCATTACTCTAGTCTCTGGACCGTACAAAGCCTGCGAATGAGACTAACTTTGGAAGAATATGATCTTTATGTCTCACCTCAGGAGAGAATCTCTCATGAATCAGTCTCCTGTATCTTTCCCGAGTCTTTTCTCCCATATTCTCTTCCATAGTCAGTATGGTGCTTGCGCGCTGCATGGCTGCGTTCGCTTTGGCGTTGTCATAAACACGCTGAAACGTGTCCGACATCAGCGCAATGAAAAGATTTATCATCACAATAGCTGACACTGCTAGGTAAGTTCCGCAGAGAATCTGCGCCATTAACCGGTCTACCACGAGCAGGGAATCCCAGGGGTAATTCCCTACAACTGTCAACTGCCACACGGAATACATAAGATCGTTAAAGTTCTCCCATCCGTCACCGTCCAACCCGTTGGCTCTCATAACTGCAGCGTTCTCTGCGCCTCCGAATGTCATCCAAAACGCACAGACATAAGGTACATATAATATAAAATAAAGGAAGCCAAACTTAAGAGTATCATCAATGATATGTCCGATCATAACAATGAATGGTCCCAGTGTAATGAAACCGCGGAAAACTTTCATCAGTCGAAGCCAGATGAAAATCAGTGCAATAGCGAACACTTTTGGATGAAGGGAGCGAGCTACATCGCTGGCTAACACAACAGCAAAAATACGAGTCACAATTATTCCCAGAATCCAGCCATATGTCACCCAATCAAAGTAATTCCAAGCGTCATTAAAGTAAGAAATTCCTGAATCTAAGATGTCGTTGCGTTCCATTTCAAGGTACTTTCTCTCTTCTGGCCAACGCGGATGAGAAAACTGTAGGTCTTTCTCAAGCTCATCGATCCTCCATCTTTTCCAGTTTCGGTGTAATTTCTTCGAAGCACTGATCTCCAGAAACTCCTGGCAAATAAAGTACAGAGTCATGCAACAAGCTAAGCTCTCCAGAACAATCCGCCATATATAATCTCTGGGAGGTTTGTAATAGTCCGTATTCGAATCGGCTCCGAAATGAAGAGTCACACCTAGCGCTGTCCATACTAACACGAAAAACGCGTGCACAAAAATGTTCTTTATTGTTCCACGCCAGCCAAATTGGTCCCACTTTACATCAAGAAGCCGTTTGAAAACTGGGTGCATTATAAGTTCCATTTGTTTGTAATATACCACACAGTGAAGCGGTGATCTAGCGCAAGAAACGTATGCACCGTTTTCGTCCGGCAGATAAGGTTCCAGATGATTCAGGTAGAAGTACTGCCGGCGGTTACCCCGGTCTGTTGTGTGAAACTGATCCAAGGCTTCTTTTGCGACAGGAGGCATTTTGGAGATCATGAAAGACATAACTGAGCTGCCTGCACTGTCTTGAACACCAGCAGCTGCGCCTTGATCTATTAAATATTTGGCTGTTTCTGATCGATCTGAAACACAAAGAAGGAATTTATACACCTTCACGGCCACACTCATGTTAGACAAATCTGAATCTCTGAATAATTGTGAAGACCACAGTAAAAAAGTGACACTGTCTTTTGAAGTAAAAAGTTATTTTCGAAGAAAAATACATATAGGGTACAAATAAATATTTGCCACCTAAGAAATCTTGAGCCTAAGAAAGAAAAACCACGGAAATTTACCAATGACAATTTCAAAGGGGAAATAGTTGATCAAGCTTTATGAGTTATTAACTTGGAAACGGAGCTATACAGAATAAGTCCAACTGTCTGAGGCAAGAGTTTGTGTTTTCAGAAAATACACCTATCTTGTATGGAACAACTTTCAACATACATACTTTATTGTTACCTCCCCAATGGGGCTTTTCAGGAACAATTACTTAAATTACTTAAGTTACTAATAAATTAAACCCCCTCAAACAAAATAAAACTAAGAGTTCAAGCAAAATAGTTGCTTAGCTACACTACAGGAAACAAGAATGATGCATTTCAATGGACTTTACCACTCTGAATCACCAAGAACCCTTCAACTTCCAAGATCTGATTGTTAATTCTCCCTTCCAACTTTTACACATTTCCTTGTAAATTAGTTACAATAATTTGGTGTAAGATCAAGATAACAACCACTACCTGATGAATTTGAGTGTTCTCATCACCTGTTTACTGGATAATGTATTAATACTATAGGGAGAATTTACTTGTTAATCACTCCTGGATTAAAGGAACCAATAGGATTAAGTTCAAATCATACCTAACTCAGCTGCTACAAGCAGAGGAGTGCGTCTTTTGTAGTCTGTATCATCCATCCTGCCTCCCAGCTTAAGAAGCATCCTCAGTGCTTTAGATGCATCATTTTTAGCAGCATAGTGAGTGGGTGTTTGTAACTCTCCAAATGTGATGGCATGCAGATCAGCTATTGGAAAAAGTGCACAAAAGGGATGCTATAAAACTTGAATTGAATATGCAATGGCGGAAATGGTTCAGCTATTTTTCTTCAAGAAAAATCATTAAATGGATCAATACTACCACACTATTTTGTGTTTTCTTGAAAATGATATCAATCAATGTCTAATAAATTCTAAACAATATATAAAGCAGTTAAGAATATATGAAAGTCATATATTTGAACTGCGGATAAAGACGTGAATGAAAGTGACCCTCGCAGTGATGTGCACTACTTAGGCAGTAGTGAAAATATGGCATGAAAAAAATTCAGGCCTGTACGGGATTTGAACCCATGACCTCTGCGATACCGGTGCAGCGCTCTACCAACTGAGCCAACAAGCCAACTGGGAGCTGGTCATGATGGTGGTTCTAAATAAACCCGTGAAGTGATGAATAGACGGTTAAGAATATATGAAAGTCATATATTTGAACTGCGGAAAATGGAAAATGTAAGGTGGTTCTGAACTACAATCAGATTTTCTACAGATTTGCTATAGCAACCTTAAGTGTCAAAACAGCGTCTCTCCATTTCTTTGATAGCATTTCCAAGGTAACAAACAAAGCATTTTGAAAGTTTGATAATGAGAATAATTGGGTGATTGGTATAATGTTAAAATGGACACTACTTTGAGCCATGCACAATGGCAACCCATAGAATCCTTACTAAGGTTTACTTCAAGGGTGTCGGTAAACAGAGGCTTTGTTCACTGAAAATAAGGAGTAAATTGTTTTTTTCTACGAATTGTGTATTCTTCAGATGGTGTATATCTGTTTGATATGGGCTCCTCTGAATATAAGTTTTCCATGAATCAATCAGTAGGCAATTTTGCTTTGGACAATTTCACTTTGGTACATAAAACATTTAAATCGGTAATTTAGCTCATAGTTATAGTTTGTGTCTATTACAGTATAAGTATGGTAAATGTGACAAGAGGAGCTATTTATATTTCATAAAACTAATATTCAGCGATTGAATCGATTGCATCAAAAATGGAAATTTAATATAAAAAATCAAAGCACTTAACGATAAGGATCGTAATGCTCTCATTAGTGTGGGATCTGGAATACAAAAAGAGGATATGAAATACATAGACTCTAAATAGAGTTGACTTAAATGAGGTAAGGTAATAATCACGCTCATAAAACTAACCTTTGCTGGTAACTAGAAACTCTACCATTTCAGGATAATCAATTGATGCAGCAATATGTAGTGGCGTCCGTCCAAACTCGTCTGTTTTGTTTACGTCTCCGCCATTTTCCAAAACAAACCTGGCAACATCCACGTGCCAGATTCGAGCAACTTCATGCATAACACTCTGTCCGTGCCTATCAGTAAAGTTTATGTCAGCTCCTTCACCAAGCAGTCCTTCTATAAACTCAAAATCAAGCTCTTGTTCCGTCTCAATGCTTTGCTTGGCCAGTTTGGCGAAGTAGATGATCAATGCTCTGCTGGCTGCGATCGAAGGATGTGTGGGTTCGCCTTGATTTACAGCAGGCATTGGTTTCATATAAGCATTTGTATCATACATGGAAAGTCGCTCATTTCCTAAATCCTCGACATCACTATCCAATACACAGTTCATTTCTCTTTCCTTGTACGAACTTGATCTCGAGTAAACTCGCGTAGCTCGATTGTTATTATTCAATGCGGAAGAGTTTTTCTCCCCAGCCAGTGATCTCATAGAGCGTGTGTAACCTTTCCACCGCGAAAATGCCATGACCTCTTTGGAAACTTTCTGCCAGTTTTCACTTGAAGCTGTCGAAGTTCTTTTCCTCGACTTCGTTACATGATTCATCCCTTTCAACTCCACGCACTCACGACGGTAATCTTGGTCGTTGTTTGCCGAGATCACCGGATGAACTTTCCCATTCCTAGCCATTATTAATTCATCTGTTCGGCTACGAATCAAAAACGATTTATAACTGATTTAAAATTGTCACAATTTCATCGTAAACAGCAGCATGGTCTTGATAAGACTCAACAAGTGCTCAGAGTAACTTGGAAATCTTACACATTAACGTTCTCGTGTGTCTGTCACTGAGTGCTAATTGTGTGGTTCGTGACGTTTTAGCCGCCATGTTGTTGTTAAGCAAACAGTAGTCTGTTGCCGAGCACGTGACTTAAATTAAATGCAAATTTTAAATGAGATTCAAACCATCTACAAACAAACATCGAATAAAAATACTTTTCGGTGTTGCAGGTCTGTTTGTGGCAACCCATGGGCTGGTGTGGACCTGCCATAAATTTCCTTTAAAGCGCTTAAATTGAATGTATTTAAAAGTTACATCTTAAAACGATTAAAAACAAGGATGTATTAAAACTATTAGAAATATAAGAGGACAGGATCTTTCGATTGAATTGAACAGGCCTCTTTCTCCAATTGTATTTGGCCCAATGCTCTTGAGGCAGGTTCAAGTTTTCCTCTAAAAAGCTAGGGATGTAGCATCTCTGGTGAATTTTGGGATTGATTTCCACACGATAGGACCCCTATACCTTATACTATTTCTTCTGAGTTCACCATGATATTGAACTTACGAGAAGACACTCATGCGCTCAAATTGTAATTATTTTCTTTATAACGAGTTCTAAGTAGGACCGTACGTTGCTCCGGTAAGCTGTTGTTGTACACCTGATACATTATCAATGGCGAGCCAGCGCTTATAGATATAACTCAATGGCTTCCATGTAGAAGTATTAAGGAAGTCAGAATCAGGAGTTCCGCTGGATGAAATTTTTTCCTTTTAGACAAATCCTACACATGTAGCATCAATGAAACCTATCTGATGTTAGAGAAATATTTTCTCTTTTCTACAGCTTTGAAAATTTTTTCCTTTTAGACAAATCCTACACATGTAGCATCAATGAAACCTATCTGATGTTAGAGAAATATTTTCTCTTTTCTACAGCTTTGAAAATCTTTAGGAGCAAAGGAACAGCGATATTAAATGGCGTGAAGTTTCCTAATATCAAATTAATCACTTGAAAATGATAACTGCCGGGAAACGAAAACAAACCTTGCAAAAAAATTCCCTCCAATGTGGAATTCAACCTCAGGGTAAACCATTTTCAGTCACTGGTGAAGTTTTCAATTCTTTATTCAAGCTGCTCCAAAGACTCGAACGAAGTGAAGGGTTTCTCGACCAAAAGGGATTTAAATTCCTTCAGTATAGTAACTCATTTGACAGCAAAGCCTAAAAAAACAAAAGAAAACAAAAGAAAAACAAAAGACTTGGTGTGTTCTTTGCAGGTTCAAGCGTGCCATTTTTCCGCCAAAATCTGTCACGTGCCTAGCAACAAATAGAGCGCTCTTCTTCAAAGTTGCTAATTACTGGTCGAACATCTAATTGAGCCACGTGGATTGGGTGTTTATTAGCAAACTTTAAGTTTTCTTTGTTAATAAGTGCGGCATTTCCACCCTTGGAGATGGTGCATTTTTCTGCTCATTTAGTCTGAAACTCGTGTTTTCGATGTATCAAGAAAGTTCTGGTGCGCACAAAGAATAATGCCGGGAAATAAACCACACTCACTTTTTGCAGCTCAGCTATCATGTTTTCGATTAGTTATTGCGTTCTTTAATTAATTGCTCAGTGATCCATAAAACTGATCCAATCATCAGAGATGAAAATATGATTTAATAGTCCTCCAGTAAATATTTAGAAAAAAGTACTAACAATTTCTAATGTGAATTATTTCATAACTTTCGGTCTAAAAGTAGATCAGTGATTTTAACAGAATTCTGAGAAATCTAATAGGTAGAAATCTCACTCAATGTAGGAGTTAAACTATTCTGATTAAAAAGAATACTCGCATGGATCTTAAAAGCATAAAAGTTACGACTCACTGTCGAAATCAGTCACTTATTTCATAACAAATAACTGTTTCTTAACGTGGCCAACAACGTGTTCTCCAAAGCAGGTTCCTCGCCTTTCCATACTTCTCGCACGTGGTAGATACGCTTCGCCGCGTCGAAACCGATCAATTGAAGTAACAGCAACATTTGTACTTCTACATTTGCTACTTTCACAGTATTTTGAATATTACATGACGTATTTTCCGTGTTCTACAGGGTAGAATTTGTTGGCGATATCCACAGAGATTTACGCTGAAAGACTTGATACTTTCCTTTAACACAATTAAAGCAAAATATTTCATTCATTTTCAGAGCACTTAGTTGAAAAGATTGTGTACATGCACAAAATAAATGTGAGCTAAATATCACCGAGGGAGAAGAAAAACAACAACAATAAAAAAAAAATGTAAGAAGAGAACAAACAAACATGGAAGTTAATAAACGCCAAACTATTTATAAGCCCATGGGTGAAGCTGTTAGCTCAAAGCTAACCATCTCTGACTCAATCAAATACAATTTGCATGTCTCCAATACAACAGTGTCACCGGTAAGAGCTTTAGAACAGCCTGTTTGTGCTCATGGTTTGCCTCGTGTTCATAGCAAACCTGCAATTTTTTTGCCATAAAGAAACATCGCCCTTGTGTGGGATAAAACTATTGTTTCGCTACAGGTTGTTTTTCGTATCTATAAATCACACAAACAAGTAGTAAATTTAGTGAATTCTTTGGACGCGAGCCTAAGTGTTTAATCAAGTGGGATCATGTAGGAAAGTGTTATGGAATTCAGAAATTTAGAGTCGCCTATGGAAAATGTTGTTCTTTTTATCATCATGAAATAAAATATGAATTTAGATAGGCCTTGATCTGGAATAAATGATCTTCGGCCTCTTCTTGCAAAAGTCGATGATTCGGTAAAAAGCTTGGAAAGTTTATATGACGTTTTAAAATTGTTTTAAACGTGAAACTTACTACATTTTGAGTGGGTAATCCACATAAAATTTTCACGTGTCATGCAATTTTTAAAACTCTAATGTATACTGCATTTATACCATACTACGACGATTAACTGTGTTCCTAGAACTGGAGATGGATAAAGTTACATTTAGATGATACTGTGTACATTAAAATACGTTGTTATTATCATTATTATCTTGAACATGATTAGTTAGAATGTGTGGAAGCGTTTACAGTTCATTAACTAGATAAAATCAAAAATTCGGAACACGGAGGACATTTTAAATATGTCAGTTTGCAGTATCAAGTGGCGACGTTTAAAGCCTCTTAGAGCAATGGATAGCTGTTTCAGAACTTGTGCAAACATGTTTTTAAAAATATTTTGAAAAGAATAACAAACTATTCATTCAACTGTCTGTTTTCGTTTCCTTTCTGTATCACGTGCGTCGAAAACCTAACTATTTGTACGCTTTGAATCCTGCGACTGGCATTCACCTCGAACTAGCAGAGTACATGTTTCAATTATCTTCTCCGAGCTGACTATGATTTTTAAGTTACCACGATTTTTCCTAGGTCTTCAAGTGACTTATGAGGCAAACCACTTGAAGGAGAGGCACATGCTGAGGTTTTAATTACTAATGAAACTATGAAAATGAGATAAGGTCTTAAAAGCTTCCTTTAATCAGCTATCAACTATCATGTTTAAAAGTTTGGGAGTGCTGTATATTTTACAGCGCACGTATACGCCTTCTTGTCGCCTCGAAAACATTTTGGCGTCTTTTTGGCCACCTCAGTAAAAATAAATGTCTTCAAGAGGAAACTCTCATATTTAGATCCACCTTCTCTTAGGTTTGGCTCTGGAATCTTGAGACTTTAAGGATGAGCCAGTTCAGGAATGCACAATCTTTGTTCTCTGTTCTTGCTTTCATGATCGTTTTTAGCTCGGCAAAGATATCTGTTGACCAGCGCAGCACAACGTTTACTGACTACATCGAGGAACTGTCAGAGGATCTGAGGATTTCAAAAGATGAAAACCTCCTCTTTGTATTTGACAAAGGTTTGTTTGAATTGCGCTTAAAACTGTTTTCTCTGCCTTCGATTTGCATCTTTAAAGTTGGAAATGTTTTTTTTTTTGTATATTTTAATTCCAAACTGTGGCACATACGACAGTATTTGATGAATGAAGTAATTTTGTACCGAAAAATGTACATGTTTGCTTGGTGTGCGAGACACTCCCGTTCTTGTTTGAAACAATCGTGAGGTATTATTTGCTTGTTTAATGTGTTTTTTTTCCACTTGATCATCAAGAGCCTGGGGTTAAAAATCCCATCTTTTTCAGGATTTCTTCGTCGAAACACCAACACTGACGATCAGTACAAAATAAAGTTCACAACCCATTTTGATACCTCAGCCATTGACATCGAGAACACGTTAAAACTTCACCTGGCCTTTCTTAGACTTCCCACAAAAGATAACGTTATCTTCGCTTTTGACGTACTTGACGAGGACGGAGTTAGACTGGCTTACAACACACAAGATTTGCTTGTAAACACAACAAAGACGATAGAACTTTATGACGTATCAAGGCTTTTGGATCCGTGGAAGGAACAAAGACGCCTTCGTAAAGTGAAAGTTGAGTTCATCATCACAAACACCTCGCGGAAAGAATTAAAAAATTTTGAAGAGTGGTGGAAAAATGGACCCGTTTTCCTCGTGGCCTATTTCAAGAGTATTTCAACAACGTTTACAAGATCTATCTTCACTGGTAATAAGCCAAAGAGACGCTATGGCAAACTCCGCAGTGGTCAGTACCCGACAGAATGTCGACTTCATAGCTTCAGAACCTCCTTTGCACGATTGGGCCTGTCCAACGTGTATGTTCGACCTAAAGGCCTTATCAACTTCTCTTTGTGTTATGGCCGATGTGATGTAGCTGACAGCATGAGCTCCTCTGCGAAACACATCACACCACATGCGTTCGTCTTGGAGCTCGCCAAACGGAGACGTGTGTTTTCGTCCCCAGGAGTTCGTGCGAATCTCGTGCAGAGTAAATGCGTTCCGACCAAATATCAAGGACTTGGTGTTTTAAAAAGGGAAGCCAATGGCAACTTGGTGAGAAAGACTATTTTTGACTTGACGGCAAGTGCTTGTGGTTGTCGCTAAATGCCTCGACATGATTCACAGATAACGAAAACTCGGGTTCGCCCACAGTCAAAGCCAAAAGCCAATTTTCAGATAGTACTTTTTACAGTACATACCTTTAAAGATGCTTTCTGTTACTTTTATATCTTTTAAGACTTTTTTCACCTGTGCTACATATTTTGTCATTCAGATTTGCTCATTATATTGTTAAAAGTATCTAAAATAATTTTGCTTCTTCACTTTCTTTGTTAGGGCTTTCCTAACGTTAAAAGTTTGCACACTGTCTGCTGAAGTGAAAAAGTAGTTCACTAGCTCTGATACTTAATAAAGCTATTCAAAGTTTCACTTGGTTTTGCCTTATTTTTTAGAGCTTTCTTCTCACTGATCGTTGATAACTTAAGTGGATCTGCCACATATTTAAGCACGTTAACACAATCCCCTTAAACAACTGTATTTACCTGCTTTTTCATTGTTTTCTATTTGTTTGCCCTAGTCTACTTGTCAATTTCACCTGCACTGCCCTTTAAAGGAGGCTGGAATGTTTTCCAAAACAACAGTAAGCCGACAGTATTGAGCCAAACTTAATTTCCAGGAGAATTCAAGAGAAATAAAGGCTTGAGCATTTTTCATTTGCAGGTTAACTGCTTACATCTCAAGCTTAGTGAACATGTTCAAGACTGGCCCAATGTCATCTTAGAAACTTCAGTATTAAATTGTACTCATCAAGGACTAAATTCAGTTGTCAACCTTAAAGCCAAGAGGTCAATGCTACACTCATTGCATCTGTTTGGTGTTCAATCAATTTGAGGATTTAACTCCTATGACTGACCAAGACAGAATTTCTCCTTAAAATGTCAAGTAGACAAGTGATAAGAATAAAGGAAAATATCAATTCCCAGATTGTTTAGTTGATTCAATACCAAGTTCTCCAAACTAAAATCCTAAGAATTGTATGACAGACTGTAAGAAGAATTACTGATGAGATCTTGTGAGCTACAGGGTCAATGAACATCAAAAGAATTGTTCTTTGTCTCCAAAAAGAAATTTGCTTCCTAAACCACTTGAAGTGGATCTGCATCATATGAAGAAACCAACACATTAACCTTCTCTTCTAACAAGCCATTCAATTTTGTCTTAAATTCCAGCAAGAAACCACGTTCTGTGTTACTGTGTTCGCACAAGACCACATGTACTCCATTTGACACTGCTTCTAGCACTTCGTGATGTGACATTTCTCCTGTCAAATACACATCAGCCTTTGTTCCTTGCAGTAAACCAGCTCCTGACCCAGCACAGATTGCAATAGTCTGAACATGGCTTTGCTGGGGGTCAGCTAGTTCAGGCATACCTAAATGTGCCGCAGCAAGACGAACATGTTTAAGGTTCAGGTGGTTTTTGATGCGGTTTATCAATTCTGACAGAGTAACTGGTGTCTGTAGTGTACAGAGTCTTCCTTGACCAGTTCCCAAAAGAGGAATCTGTGAAAAGTAACAGATCAATGTCAGTATCTGAGCAACTGTGTACCTACCCCTCCCCAAACTCAACATTAACCCTAACTTGCCATCAGTTGACTGGTGTTGGGTTGGGGGAGGGGTAGGTGTGCAGTTTCTCAGATACTGACATTGATTGAAGATATTTCAAAAAGAAAAATCGATTGATCAAATTTGTTCCATGTTATGATATTTCAATTAAAACAAAAAGAAAAAATTATGTAACATTTCTATAAGCATGAAGCCTCAAAATAGTGATGGTTATCAACTGTTAAGGTTTTGACAGGTATTAGACGTATTTTGATTTAAAGGAAGGTTTTTAGTACTCTGGCAAACAACTGAAGGAAGGAAGAACAAGTACAGAAAAAAGGGAAGAATCACCTATGGGGAGTTCTTGCTTGAAGATACTGGTATGAAAACTATTCAAGAGCTACAAGTCATTGCAGAAGGTCATGAAGATTAGAAAATGCATGAGGGTGCCCTGGTGGACAATCATTGAAAGAGATATGTAGATTTTAGCTCTGTCACTTGTTCTGAGTACTGCAAGTCACTATGGAAGATCATGAAGATTAGAAAACATATGTAGAAGCTGTGCATGGAAATAGATGTACGGATTTAAGCTTTGTCAATTTTCTGAGCCCTGCAAGTCACTGTGGGAGACCATGAAGATTAGAAAACACATATAGAAGCTGTATATGGAAACAGATCTACAGATTCAAGCTTTGTCAGTTGTTCTGAGCACTGTTTAGCCCCACCTGAGCTAAAGGCATCACTTCTGTTTTACTAACAGTTTCAGGAAACTGAGAAGTCAACATCTGAAAAGCATTGACCAGGCCAGTCTCAGTGCAATGTAAGGAAATTGTCTCTGGTCTGTTAAGAACAAAAAAATACAATAAGCCTAAGCATTTATTAATGAGAAAAAATTGTGGAGGAGAACATTCCAAAAATGTTTTAAATATTTCACATTTCAAAACAAAATGGCTCTTGAAACTGCCCTTAGTGGTTCACTACTAATAAACGGCTGTTTTGAGCAAGGCTTTCAGAAAAAGGCACACAATCCCAAAAGGTAATCTTTCTTGCCCCAGGATTTCAGAGAAATCTGAGAAAAATTCATTGCACGAAGAAGGCATCAAAGGTTTGATGACTCTATTCATTTGTACTATGAAAATTCATTGATTACTAGATACCCAGATTACCTTTTAAGGATGTCACATGAAATTTTGTCCTTTTTCCTGACAACCTTTCTCCAAACAGCTGTGAGTAATATGTATGCCTGAATAAGCTCATAGTTAGGGCCACACTCATTAAGTATTAGAGGGGAATCTCTTAGAAAGGTGGGCTGAACTTAAAGGGGAATAGGAAATTCTTTACCCTCCTAAACACATGTTAAACAAACAACCCCTCTCCTCCTCCCCCATCTAATTATTCAGATGGTCAAAACATACTTTGTTACAGCCTCCACCTCAATCCTTTCTACTCCATCGAGTCCTTTGAGGGTGTCTTGAAGCTTTAGTAAACTTTCTCCCTCCTGATTGGTCAACATACTTGTCAATACTTTGTACTGACAAGAACCAGATCCTTTTGAACATTGAAGGGGTTCCACCTTTGCGCTTCCCAGACCTGAAGCGAGCCAGTCGTTCACGCCATTTTTAACCGCATCAAAAGCTGTATGCGGAGAGTACACAGCTATTTTATTCTCTATCATTTTCACAATAATTCTTTCCTTGAACGTTTTTGAAGTGAGACGTTTAAGTGGCTTAAATATCGGCGGGTGATAGGATATAACCATATTTACTCCTTTTTCAATAGCTTCTTGTACTACTTTTTCAGTTAAATCGTTAGTAAGAAGAAGTGATTTTACAAAATGAGGTTGGGATGGTTCGACGAGTAAGCCCACGTTGTCCCATTCTTCAGCTAGCTGTAGTGGCGCAAACTCGTGCAGCTTTTTCACGACGTCTTTGAGATCCATCGAACTGTAATAACGAGATCTCGACAGACTTATACTACTCAAAATTCTTCGAGAGAATATAGAAGACCTTGTGATTAGAAAGATCATGTGTTCTTGATCGCTTAATCTCACTAGACGATTAGGTTTGAAACCACCATATTGAAGAAGAGCAAATGATAAGATACTGGATCGAGCTAAATTTTGTCAGCGGTAGATGCCATTGCACCGTGGCAAGATGGCGGATGAATTTGTAGTTGCTACGGAAAAGTATGGATCGGGCAGCAGAGAGAGAAAATATAGATTTTCTACCGAAAGTGGAAATATAGAAAGAATAGGAAGGAAGAGAGATTCTGCAGCTACCTCAGTGCAGCAGTTTTTCAAGGTATGTCAGCTGTGTTGGCCTCGCAACTACAAAGGAGGCCCAAGTACCCTCAAGCCATTATAGTCCCCATTGATTTAAGATTGAGAGCCAATTTGATGCAGATTTTAGAGTAGTAGGACATTAAAAGCTCTCACCAAGATCCCATGATTCCCAGAAAAAGTATGAAATACTACATGCATGGTTACAAGGGGATCAACAAGTTAATTACCCAACGTTTCTCGGAGAAACAAGAACTTGGTCAAAAGAAAATAAGGTAGGCATCTGTATTTTGAGCTCATTTTATTCCGAATACCGGTAAGAATAGGTAAGCAGAGGATGACAAAAGGAGCAATTTCCATGTTGCAAAACTTACAGGGACAACAAAGATTGTGCTATGAACTGGTGGGAGGGTGGGACAGGAGGGGGGTGGGGGAGAGGGAGGTGGGGGAGAGGGAGGTGGGGAGAGGGAGGTGGGGGAGAGGGAGGTGGGGAAGAGGAAGGTGATTACTTAACCCTCTCCCATTGCAGGCTGTATGAAATTTGTCAGGAAAGTTGTTGGTGAAGGAATGCACATCATGAAATATTTGACAGGAGATCTCAAAAATTCTCAAATATCCTTTGAGCAGAATTGTTGAAAGAAATGATGAAAGCTAAATACTTAGTATCAAGTTGAAATCGCCGGGGAAAAAAAGCTGCACACAAACATAATTTGAACATTGATTAATGTATATAATGTGGATAAGAGACTGGCTGTATCTTTTGTAGTCTGCCTTTCTTCCACAAGGCTACCCAGACAGTGTCAGCAAAGATTACTTGGAATACCAAATATGGGATACTATGCAGGTAATTCAGGCTATCTGTTTTTGTTCATCTATCTCTCTTGCTCATTAATCCTTCCTTCTTCCAAAATAACAAAATAAAATGTGAATTGCCCTCTTTGGAGACAGTTGCCCTTAGTACTCCCAAACCATCTCTTAACCTTTTAGCTCCCAAAATATGCTCCCCTCCAGCTATTACACATTTCCTTGTAAATTATTACAAGAATTTGATGTTACAACTAGATGACAAGCTCTACCTGATGAGTTTTTGTACTCTCATTTACCTATTTGCTGGATAAGGTATGAATACTGTAGGGATAAGTTACATGTTAGTCACTTCTGGGAGTTTATGGGTTAACTTTGCAAAAAGGTGGATCAATACCCATGGTTGCTTCATTAGCCAAGAAAAGATGATTGTTTCTGCTATGGAAGGTCAATAAAACACTGTAATTCATGTTTAAAGCTGTAAAGCAGAAAAAAAATGGATGCTGACTTGTTTTACCTGTATGTTAGGCTTTTTGTTCTTCAATAACTGGTACCCTCGCCACACAAGCCATGTTGAAGGGTTATGGTGTTGGGGATGAAAAAGCTACAGCCCTTGCGGCAACTATGACATGGATTTTAAGAAGTGAGATATTTAACAATAAGTCATATTCCAGTCAGGATGTTTGATGAGAGTAGCATGTAAGCTGGACACTTGATACATATATGTACCAGTGGCATGCCCTATTTCATCTGAGATGCCTTTGGGTATGGTTCATGTGTGAACTTGTGCTTAACCCTTTGTCTCCAGAGATCTGATTGTTAATTCTCCATTCTAGCTGCTACACATCACCTTGTAACCTAGTTACAAGAATTTGGTGTTTGATCAAGATAACAGTTTCTACCTGACATGTTTGAGTATTCTCATTGCCTGTTTGCTGGATAATGTATGGGTATTATAAGGAGAAATTACATGTTGATCACTTTTTTTCCCTTCCCTCCCAGCTTTTTGTGGGTTATGTTTCCTTTTTTTTTTTTTTTTTTTTTTTCATATTTTGTGCACTGAAAGTAAACTTCTTTCCTATAGATTCATATGGTTGTTTTTATGAGTTCTATTGAAGAGAGATTTGTGTATCTAAACTTAAGATAGGAGAATTTGATATATTTTTAACTGTTTATATTTTAATGTTGGCATGGATTTTTTTTCAGGTGGGACAGGCATGGTGGGAAGCATTCTATTTGCATGGTTCCAAGGGTATGAAGACTTTGACTTTGTACACATTACCTTGGGAGAGCAATGAAAAAGGACCTGAGTTACTCTTGTCAACTTCTCCCTTTGTCTTGCTAGGAAACTTAAGACAGCCTGACATTCACCAGCAGTATATCAGCCCTAAGTTTGGGTGCTTCTTCCAGGCACCTCTTAAACTCAAGTTTTCTATGTGGGAAGGGAACCATTATTATAATTGTAACAAGCTATTTTTCACACTATGTTTATGTTATATCCATTTAGGAGTAATTTGGATTGTAATGCCAAGAAATGGAGGTATGCCATATGAAAGGACAGACTGATGGAATTGCTGTTCTCTAATATATATATTTTTTGCTTAATCAGTATGATTTCTCTTTGGGAGATGTAGCATGATCAGTGTGCTGGACTCTGGGTTGAGAGGTCTGGTTTCTAGCCCTGGCAGACTCACCCTTTTATGTTGTTGGAGGTCACACTTTACTCTCATTCCCAGTCCCTCTCTCCACCAAGGAGTATAAATGAATATGTTTGAATTGTCAGCTAAGTGCTAAGGGATAACTTTGGATGGATTAGCGTCTTATCCAAAGGGGAGGGATTAAACATACTCATGATTGCTTGCCATGAGAAAATTATATGAGCAATTATAGTGTGTGGGCTATTTTGCTTCAAATGTTTAACCATGACTTATATGCATATTATAAATGAATATAAACCTTTTAGATATTTCAAAATAATGAAAAGTGCTGCTCTTAGGTATAAGTTTTACTAAATAATGATGATATTTTAAATTAATGGTTATTTTTCATAATTTTGAGGAAGTCATAAAATTTTACATTATTTACAGATTGTTTGCTGATATACTGAATGACACATCAATTCTGATAGAGATGTTGGCGCCATTATTTAAAACATATTTCACTTTTCTGGCTTGTTTATCAAGTATATCAAAGGTAATGATCACATTTGGTAATATTTTTTCTCTTATCACTTCCTGTTATGGCAATGTCAGTAACAATGTAAGCAGTTTTTGGTAATCTCATTTTTCTTTGTGATGGGGTGTGGAATTGGAACCCAGTCTATTGTGGGTGTGGCAGGAGGTGCCACAAGAGCTGCTATGACTCAGCACCAGGCTAGGAGGGACAATATGGCTGATGTTGCTGCTAAAGATGGAAGCCAGGTAACACATTTTGTACTCAGACATAGTTTGAAGCTACACTGGTTTGCAGATTTAATGAATGTAACCGAAGAAGTTACAATTCATAGACCCAACTTTTCGACACTCCTGTCTAGTGCCTTCATCAGGGGTGATCTAAACGCTGCAACAAGAGGTCCTTTTATATGATCACTAATTAGCGGCCTTTTTTGTATTTTGTACTAGTAAAAGCCCTATTGTTTTTATGCAATCCTGTTAGCAAACTGTTGAAGAGGTATCTTTGCAATCCTGAGATGATTTTAATAATTTACTGGTTATTTAGTGAACAATATACTCTGAATTGGTAATTTTTTTTATATATATAATGGAAAGCAAATTTACTAATCTTATGCTCATTATTCACTCAGGAAACTTTAGTAAATTTGATGGCACTAATAGCTGGTCTGATCATCACACCTTTGGTCTCAGGAAACCCTCTGTAAGTCTAAAAACTCATCCTTACAAAAATTAAATAGTTGAATCCCAATTTTATTTTTAGCAGAATGAGTTCATTCCTTCACTTTTTCCTACCACTCTAACAGAATGACAAATTTTGTTTGAGAGCTTTTATAATTTGCAACTGTCTATCTTGGATACTTGAGTACAATTGTGGCTGCTGAAAATTGGATGGATGTCTAAACCCAACAACTTTTATCTGTGTTGTCAGACTTTGCTTCTGTTGTGATATCAAATGTTCTCTGAGAAGTTATGTTAGTGACTGGGAGGAACAGAGAAAAACGTTTATCCCTTTACACCATGATATTATTATCCATACTGTTATCTTTGCATTTCCTATGGTTCTGACAAGGAATATTTGTGTGACAATCACAAACTTCTTAAGTTTGCGATCATTTTCCCTATTTTCATGACCTTAACATTTGATTCGGCAGCTGTACTTTTTACAAAAATTAGATCTTAGTCACTCCCAGGGGATATAGGGCTATAATAATTATTTAGAAACTTAAATTTATTCTTTTTTGTCAATAGATTGTATGAATATTTGTGTTTGTTTTATTTCAGCCTAACTTGGACTTTGTTTTTCATCTTCACATTTCTTCACCTTTACGCAAATTTCCGAGCTGTGTCATCTGTTGTCATGGAAACAATCAGTCTGTCTCGCCTGCACCTTCTCGTCACTGAGTTCCTGTCAACAGGGCATATAATGACTCCACAGGAAGTGGGCAACAGGGAACCTGTTATATTTGGTAAAATGTCTGTTAAGAAATGTGACTGCCAGGTCTACTAATGATTCTGTGATTGTTCTATGGAGTTTTACATGATGATGAAATAATCGTGTTTTTTTATATTCCTCAGGTCGTAACACAGGGGAATGTCTTAGAATTCATTTAGGGACAGAATTTGTCTCTGTCATAAATAGGTATAGTTACTTCCTTGTTTTTCAACTTAAAAATGAGAATGTTACATCAGGTGGTTAGTTTAACTTGCCTTCTCTTCAGATAAATATAACATTGTTTTGTATCTTTCAGTGTTACTGATCTTGATGCTGCAATACCAAACTCTGAAAGCACTATGTATATTATGAAACTAACATTAAATCAAGGAAGAAATTCAGGTGATTTTCCCAGACATTGAAGCTTTTTCTTTCATAAGAATTGAGTGTTATAAATAGCCACGTGTGGCCACTAATTTACAAGCCAAAAATTCAAGATTTTAATGTTGTTGTAGGTTATCTTAACTCTTTTTTTTTTATTTTCATTCTAATCAAGGTGCTGTTCATGTGACATTACATGAAGATTCCAATGCCACAGATCATCTTCAGAGCTGTTTCCAAGCCTGTTCTCTTGATTATGTTATACGCACAAAACCACATATCAAAAAGGTAAATATATTTTGGCATCACATTCTTCTAGTTAGTACTCATTCTGAGGCAGGATCATGGTCACAGATTCTTATCACAACTCTCATTAATATAATATATAGATTTAGCCAAGCCTAAAAGTAGAGTTCACATTTTTTTTTTTTCCCACACATCTCAAGGGCACAATGCCTTGCCCCGGCCAGGACTAGAACCCGGGTCGTCTGACTCGGAGCCCAGTGCACTGACCACTGGACTACTGAACAAAGCCGTGGCGTCAGCTTGCCCACAGTACAGTTGGCCATGCATGTTAAAAGTAGCACCTTGTACAGTTGTGTGGTCATATGGTTGTACAGTCGCACAGTCATACAGTTGTACGGTTGTACAGTTGTATGGTCGTACATCCAAATTTTTTCTGCTTGAAGGGTTACTACTATTTTGTATAATTATGGGGCTACCCAAGCTCTGCTAATATACATGTAAGGCAGGATGCTTAGTCGCATATGACTTGGTATATGGCGCAGGTTACCTTTAGGCTCCTTGTAGCTTAGTGGTAGAGCATTGGGGCATACATGCAAATACCTGGGATTCAACTCCTTGTAGGTGAACTCAAATTTTTTCTTTATCACACTACTGTGACAAAGCTCATGACATCTTTCTTTTGATGAGTGAACTCAACCATTTTTGTTATTTTATGTAATGACCAAGATACTGCCATCAAAAGTACCCAAAAAGTAAAAAGACTATCCCATTGCAGCAGAAATGTAGGTGTCAAGAACTTTTCAAATCGGACAGTCAACATGCGCTAATGTGATTGCTCCTGTGAACAGAAGCAAGCTCTGCACGATAGTATTTTGTTATGTACTGTTATCAGTGTACAATTCAAAGGGGAAATATCTTATTTTACCTGAACTATTTGCCAAAAAATTTTCTTTCAAGGTTTTTGGTGATTCAGATGGAGGTCAAAGAGCACTGGAGGCCTTACATAATTTTTGGTGGCAAGGTAGGCTCATGAAAATCCAATAAAAACATATTTGCAATTCATGAAAATCATGATGATAACCTTTAACTATGACACATGTCCACGCCATTATTGTATTGTTACATTTACTTTTAACATCAGAGGGTAAAATGCATTTAATTTCTCATGTTACTCTGTTACATGAAGTAGGTAATCAATAACAGCAATAACTTAGCTGAAAATGAATTAGACTTTTCTCTCACATCATTTTATTTTTATTTGAGCTGCATTTAAGAGTGATGTTTTGATTCTCACCATGTGATCTATATTTGAACTGTGTTTTTATTATTATTATTATTTTTTTACTGTGGGAGAAAAGAGGGGGGAGGGCGGGGGGTTAAGTCCAAAGAGCATTGTATATCTTAAGTTCACTATGCTGCATCTGATTCAATACTTGCAGCAACTTGGATTTGTAATTTCTTGGTCTTATCTTATATCAGACAAAACTTTTAAGATTGTCCTAATCTTTTTATTGTTAATATTATTATTATTGCAGAAAGGAACCACCTGTCTGACTGCTCATGGGATTTAGTAGCTCTAGCCCATAATTTTACTTTGCAGGCATTCCCAACATTCCTCAAGGGTCTTGAAGAGGCTGGCTGGGTAACCTCACGGACACATCTTGGTCCAGATGAATGGCGGGCTGTTTGGAATGTGAGGGGAATAGAAATTAAGAAAAGTCTTTAACAGAATAGTTACAATTATTTTCAAACCAACTGTTAGTATCTGTTACATTAAAAAATTATTGCTTTATCTCTGTACAAGTAGATAGGGAAGTATGTAAGGAAATAAAGTATTTAATATGTGGTTGGAAAATTTATGGATAGTTTAATTAGCATGTATTTTATTTTTTCATCACAGAAGAGGAAATAAAATTATTACACAGTTTTACCTGCATGGCAAAGTTTGATTCATGGAGATTGTAATGTGATGTCTCACTTGCCTTCTTGTCTCAATCCCCCAGGAGTAATATCCACTGCAATGTCCACATTAACAATTTTTTTCCAAGTTGAGCAGCTCATAATTACTTTGATTTACATTTGGCAGATAACTAATATTTGCAACAATTTTTGTGTCTGAGGAATTTTTTTACTGTCAGTAAGTTACTAACCTCGTACATCAGACCCAAACATGTAAAAGCCAAAATCTCCAGGTATCTGGGTTACGGATACGAGAAACGGGATACGAGATACGAGAGAAGGAAAACGGGACGCTTCGGGCGGATAGACCGAAACAAGAATTGTCTCGTTCCAGGCTCTTTGGAAGAGTTTGTTTTGAAAAGAACATGGCGGTTTAAAGTGCTTCTTTGACAACTCTGAATAGACCTCTTGTCTACGTGTGTTTTACAAGAGGAAAAGACGAAATACTTCTTTTCCAGGTAAAGAAAGAGGAAAGCACTGGTTTTTCAAGAGATCCGTTAACAAATGAGAGGAGCCACTATGAACGGAGGTGTCAGTAAACGAAAAGGAAACCGAGGCAAGATGGTCACTAGGAACAGATTAAAGCTGGAGAAGCTAAGAGAGTCTTTACATTGTCTCAATCTAGAAGAGGAACAAGTGGAGACGACAAGGAGCAAATTGCGCGGTGATGGGCCAACTTTACGAGTTTTGTTGCATGATTTAGCTGTTCCAGTCGGTTCACATGGAATTAGAGTACAAATTCATAGCGGTAACTGTTGTACGAATTCCTCAGGAGATGTAAAGGAGAATAGTTGGCTTACGCAACGAGGAGAGACATTAGATATGACAGAAAATCAAATTACTTCGGAGAAATGTGATAGGTATGAATGTCGTCCAAATACGTTGTCTACTTGCTCAGACAAAGAAAAACAAAATAATAGGAGCCAAACTCGTGTGAGTTACACTTCCGCCTGCAAGGCAAGTCTGAAAGAGACAAGCCCTAAGAGGAAATTTGACGGTAATGAAAAAGAGACTAAGCTTAAAAATTTCAAGGGATCATCGTCGAGATTCAAGTGGGAAACGCTAGGGCAGTTGAGCTCTATTTCAAATGTGCAATTTTCAAGTGTTCCTGATGAAGGTACCCGTATAGCAATCAACAATGACCACAACTCACCCTCCCCTCCCAACAGTCCTCTGTATGACATGCCATCTCCCTCTACTCCAGCACAGAAGCAGGCAAGAAGAGCAAAACGCCAGCTTCAATTAGAAAGATGGAGAAAGTATGATGTGTCAAGGTCACGACAGGAGCGATATAAAAAAAGGAACCAACAAATAACAGAAATGACCTTGTCTGTAGATTCTAGACACATACAATGGAGCCATGATTTAGTGCAGACTGTCTATATTGATGATGAATTTGGGTGAAGGAAATAGTGATCTCGTGATTTCACAGATTTCTTTTTCCCTTAGCTTGTACGCTTCTGGAAGAAAGTTGACATCTGTGGGACATTTGGCCAAATGCAGACTGAGCCACAACAAATGTGAATACTATATTTCATAGTTTTTCATTTTCATGCATGGAGATAAACAATGCACAGATTGGGCTGACATGTTAACATCCCAAGTGGGATCATGTGATGATTCCCTAAGTGAGGTTCCAGGTTACAGTCATTATGCACTTTGTCACATTCA